>NC_051161.1:5433362-5713361 GCF_013339745.2 Dermacentor silvarum
CATTAGAACACTGATCACTACATTGAAAAAATAAACAACACTGCATACATATCGCGTACAAAAACCGTAAATGAAACTAAGACAGTCAAATACAGATTAGCAATGTTTTTCACTTCGAAAATATAGTCCATGATGATGTAGGGCTGTTGACTTTAACAGACGGCGCCCATCCTGTCGATTTCCCTCGTACTGGTCCTCTTCAAAGTGTTTCTAAGTACAAGTAAAACAACAAAAGTGATTATTGATATGAAAAGTTGCCTTGTAAATACAGAGAACCCATTACAGTGCTTAAAAATAAATTTTCGCAGAAGTAATGCTGTATTACCTCGCTTCACACGTTTCGAAGAAATGCACAGGCTACAACAGACACCATGCCAGAAAGCGCCGAAACATTTTGGTCCCATGATGCCCCTTAGAAGTTTTTGCCGCTTCCGCCTGCTTCGAGACCAAGTGTGAACGTAGCCTTAGGCTACGTTCACACTTGGTCTCGAAGCAGGCGGAAGCGGCAAAAACTTCTAAAAATCCGCCCGCTAAAAAACTCTACTACACCTGGGCATACCGTGCACAGGCATTTAAAGACCGTCACAGTACCCACTACGATCGGGAATGAGCACGAATGACCATCGCCTTACCAGCACCACGCTACAAATATATTCGTCTAAAAAATCAGCTATATAACGTAACAACCTGAGATCCGCAAGATATCTGCTGAGAATAGAGAAAATCACAATGCTTCGCTTGCCACGTACACAACAACCGCTCTCCCCAGAAGAAGCACTGCGTTCTTTAGTACCAAATAACCAGTAGCGAAAAAAGAAACTGAGGGAAAAAAAAAAAAAGAAACAAGAGACACACGATCTGTGCTTCCCGTGAAAAAGTAAAATAGGTGGTTTACATGACGATTTGTAGCTAATGTAAGGCTATTTCGCGGCGACGCATTTTCGTCAGTTCTTAAAATAAGGGTACTACTCGCATAGACTGCGCTGATCAAAACGGCAAAAGCCTATGCGACGCGCGCTCGCAAACCATAGGCTACTCAGCATCGGTGCAGTGCTTAGTTCGTGAGCGAACGTAGGTACGTGAGCGAGGATCAGAGAATACTTTCTTATTTATGAAAAACACGATGCGATAGTCTAAACTTTCTTGACACTTACCTCGCAAATGTAGGAGCTATCCGTTGTTTTCCAGTGATACCGCTTTACTTGGGCTTCCCATCTCTTCCTTCGCTCTGGGTCCCGGGGGAAGCGTAAACAACGAAGCCCTTTACGCGTCGATCCGGTGCCCTTGGGAACACAACAGCCCGTAATGTCGACTCGATGCGCTTGACAAGCTTGTAATTCATGCGGCTGAACACTGTCCAGCAAGTAGAAGCGTCAGCGAAGCATCCGCGCGCACTGTGTCTCGAACTAAGCACCGGCACCAAGCACTCGCAACCGCTCGCTATAGACGTCAGACTCTGGAGTTTTGCAAGACGCGTAGCGCCACCTGTCGGTGCGAAGAGGTAATAATTGAGTAGTGCAAAGTCCGACTCCCTTGCTAAGTTGCCTAAGCAGCTAGCGAGTGCGAAACAACGATTTAACTTAATTTTGGTTCATATTGCGAATGTTTTGCGCATTTAACAGCCAGAATGAGAGCTATGAATTTCTCCGCTAGTCGGACGTGCCGCCGAACTGCCGTAAAGTTCTTGTTGGCTCACTCCTTCTATGGCGATGGCGAGCACGACGGCAACCGCGACAGCTCCGCGCGCTACGAAGAAACGCCGCAATCGACGTTACTGTTGCGTTGTAAATTGCCATGAACGTGAAGGACTGAATAACAACGTTCAGTTTTACCGATTTCCATCGCGGTCGTATGAAGGAGAAAGGAGAGAGCGCTAGATACGGGCCGTTCGCGTGTTGGGTAAGCGAATTACTCGCATTCTCCACAACACAGCCGCTCACATGAGAAAGTGTGATAATGTTGTTCTGCTGTAATTGTGTTGCGTAGCCCTCACGGGGGACCATGGAAACCAAGTGAAAACTGAGGAATCTGCAGCCGCCTCTTCGTTGGCAACAGAATAAACAAAGTTGTGAACCATCCTGCGTATGTGCCATCGATGTTTCTACCTGTTTACACACGTCCGCCTCCACTTTACTCAGCAAGTGTAACGGAGAGATTTGGCAGGTCATTTTAACCAAACATTTTGGTTCCTTTATGAATTCAAAATCATGTTCTAGGGAATTGTGGTATCGCGAGCTTATTTCTAGTTTCGGCTTTTTCGATACAACGAGCACGTTTCGCAATGCACTGAGCCCTCTTGACAGCGTTTTTCTTTTTTTTTTTTGTAATCTGAGAAATAAAGTTGCTGTGGGAGCACTGGATGAGTAATTGCGAAGTAACGCACGTGTTTAGAAAAAAAAAAATGTCGCGTTTCTTTACATTCATTTGTGCGCGTGTGTTGTTTTAAGCGTCTGCTGGTTTGTTTTGCCTTCGGTTGTATCCCGCGAAAGCGGACACGCACGTATCTCCATTTGCAGTAAATACAAACGGAAGACAACCGTGAAGAAAACATTCGAAGATGCGGGATAACACGCTCGAACGCCCAAGAAGCGAGAGCTGAAGCGAGAACGCAACTGAAAAGGCGAAGGTCGCCAGGGCCGTCCGCCCCTGATAAAGCGAGCTTTGTACCACTGACCGTAAGCTACATAGTTACCTGACTTAATCATATATGTACTTCATCGCTTTGACATTATGTACGTACCCAAATTTAACACATTTAGGCGCTAGAGAACGGACGTCGGAGTGCTTGCCTCGAACTCGACGTTGTACGATGCTCGCTGTACTTGCGAGTTGCAGCGCGCCGAAATAACACCTGAAACTTCTTTTACATTGTACACGTACTTCGCCCTGCTCCCTTTCCGAAGCGTGGATGGGCGGAAGAAGCTTTCCAGGTCCTTGATTTTTAGGAAACCGTGCCTTTAAAAAACCGAAAGACGGGGCTCTATTGTGGCCTATGCAGCTTCGCTTGCGGACAGCTCTCTTTGCACTACTCAGTTTGCGCCAAGGCTGCGATGGGGGCGCTGATGGCGGGTTTTTCCGCAGCGCCGCCTGGGCAGAGTCTGACGTCTATGACTCAAGATGGCGTCGCAGCGAGAAAGCGGCGGCGCGGGTGCGGTCAAAGAATGGCACCACCCTGAACGGCGGCGCTGGCATCGAGGCACCCTAGGCACTCTACGCGTCGTCTGTTCACTAAAGCCATGGAGGAAGGAAACAAAACAGGAGAGGCCCTGACGTCACTTTTGTGAAGCCGGAAGTGCAGCTAAGTGCAGCCATGTTGGTGTGCCACCTCTCTTTGCGCCTCCAATCAGGGGTTCTGCAGCTCGCCGGAGCTGATGGGCGCGAACTTTGAACTTGCATTGTTACGAGCCGTCGGAAGTGTGTGCTGCTGACGCGCGTCAAAACAAAGCCTGCAAAACTTCTGTAGCAGTTTTAGTGAAGCAGACGCGCTCCTGTGTTTTTTCGTTGCACGTTGAAGAAGACAACGAAGACCCGCGCCGTGATTGCTTGAGTGTATTTATTGCTGGCCGACACTCATACTCACAGACCCAAAACACAACTTTCAAGCTTACACACCAAACCCCAAAGTCAGCTTTTCTCGCGAACAAAAGGTGCTGCGGGAAAGACACCGGCGGAGAAATCTTATCTTACTTTTCAGAGACCAAAATCAGCAGCGAAGCTTCAGGAGCGCGGTTGTCATGGCAACGTTGACATTTGGGGTACCCGTCCCAGTGCTCCTTTGCGAAAAACAGCACGTGACTTCCGCCACACCTTCTCCAATACGCTCGTGCTGGCCAGGGCCTCTCCTGGGGTTTCCTTCCTCCATGACTAAAGCGCTGTCTGCGGCGACGCGCCCACGCGTCATCCACGCGCTGCGTATAGCGATCTCCCGATTAGCGAGGCAATCGCGCCACACTTAGCTCCATTTAGAACGTGCCGCACGAGACAGATTGTAACAGATTGTAAATGAAAACACGTATAGAGCTGCGCTCAAGTTTCGCATTAGGGAGTATCGTAATCGTTGGTGAATTTTTTTTTTACCCACGACGATCCCTCTATCAACGAGATTCACTGCAAGATCGATGAGCAAGCTCGACGCTTTGCCCGCATGAGTACTCTGGCTTCTCAAGACGGCTCTAAAGCGCGGTAGTACCATCAGCAGGGGCTCCGAAAGTGTATTGGGGCAGGAGCCGCTACTCATATCGCCTACACGAACATTTTTTCGTTATTATGAAACCAATGCTTAATTTACTTTATTGGGTGCAGTGTGTGTTGGGGGGGGGGGGGGGGCAGTGACCCCTGCAGTGGAACCTGTGGGGGAGAGTATAAACCGAGATACAAGCGCTCAGCCGCTTTGATGGGTATAGTGAATGTGAGCACTATATCAAAAGTACAGGAGGGTGCAAATGCGACAGAAGATGACAGCAGAGTGACAGATGTAAATCAATAAGAGTGTTAAGGAGATAACGAGAAAGCGGTTATAAATCACGCGGCAAACTACTATAGATTAGCTGCATATTTTACGATGCTTGCAAATGAAGTCACAGCACTGAGAATACTAAGGACGCCATGAGAATTTGTTAGGGTATATAAGTGCAATAGCACTTTGCAATAATGAAAAAAATGCCGTAAGGAAGACCTAGTCATCATGATAATACAGAAAGACACGAAACGTTTTCTACGCTATGCCAGGCAATAATTTATGACATATAGGAAAGATTCTCGTACTTCCCGGTCATGGTATGATTTGAAGCCTCATTGTAATATTGTTGCTTTGATATTATCAAGCGTATGACCCAACAGTCAAACATGTTTACTCAATGGAAGACGCAGCAACTTGTTAAGTGTGTGACCTGTTGTTGTTAACTCGGATACGAAAGGATATGTTTCGGACTCACCGATGTACTGCATATCACACACTGAACACTCAAGTTAGCGCTGTCACATTTCAAATCGCCATTGATTTGCTTGGTCATATGCACACAAACTTGATGACGCGACTTATTGCAGGGGTGGCAACCGGCAGCACCAGAGATTTTATATCTGCAGTTTTTGACGAGGTTACCAATCCCACAAGTTCCGGAGAGGGCGATAGACCACTCTTGTGGCAGGCGGAGCCGAGATTGTAGAAGTGCCAGAGTGCTCGTCCTGCGGCATGTTGGCGGACAGCTGGCACAAACGGTGGCCTGAGCGAAGCTCCAGGAGGTAGAGCGGGCGAGCAGAGGACGGGGGACCGAGGAGCAACCTCCACCACTTGCGACGTAGCGTTAACACGACCTTTAATGCGCCGCGAAGACGTGGCGGACCGATCACACTCAAGGTACAGATCAGTCTCAAGATGAGTCCCCACAAGCGATGAAGACGAAGAAGCCGATATGAAGATGAACATGTGTAGCCAACGAAGAAGTGACTGAGAAATGCCCACAATATATTGTCCAGCGTCTTTTCTCCCCGTAACATTTTGGTGGAGCGTGCGGGTTTTTCGAGTATCAAGACGGATTTACGCAGCAGACGCTGCATTTACAATGCCAGCCCAAGGCGGGGACAAGAATGCTTCGGGCAGGTCACCAACCGTGCCTCAACCAACCGCCGCCAACCGCCCCGTCGTCTTCACACAACCGCGTGACCCAGGTATCTTTTCAGGCTCTGACAAGACCGACGTCGAAGATTGGCTTCAACTGTACGAACGGGTGAACACTAGCAACAACTGGGACCCGACTCTGATGCTAGTGAACATCATATTTTACCTGGCGGGCACGGCATAAGTGTGAACCACGAACAGGAAATTACGAGTTGTGAGGTATGTAAGCAAAAGCTCATCGGTCTGTTCGGTAAGCCTATCGGACACCGTCATGCTGCGCGGAAAGAACTTGCATGCCGCGCTCAGACTTGCACCGAGTCCTATGTGACTTACATTCAGGACGTGCTCGCGCTTTGTCGCAAAGTCGATGACAAGATGCCAGAAGGTTGCGCATGTCCTTCAAAGGTATCGCGGATGACGCGTTTACACTCTTGGTTTTTAAGAACTCCACCACAGTGCAAGACGTCTTCAATGAATGCCGACGCTTTGAAGAAGCAAAAAGTCGCCGCTTTACTCCGAACTTTACCCGTCTTCCGAACACGGCTGCGACGTCTACCTGGGAGGACCTTCGTCTCCCATCCGTTCCACCCGTTCCTGCTGCATCCAACAATATTGTGCCTGTATGCATCATTCGCCGCGAGATATTGAAGCTGCCTCTCCAGTTCCCCTTCAGGTGCGTACCCCCGACGAGTGCCTTGCCACCATTTTTCTTATCCAGACCGTCGCCCGTCTAGAACTAACAAACGCAGGATTACCGACGCTTTGCCCAGTCAATGGACCCGACTACCGCCCACCCGCAGCACCTGAGCTGCAGAAGCCCATACGTTGGCCCTCGTTTCAGAATTTCGCAGAATGGCGCACTTCCGATGACAGCTAGGCCCATGTGCTTCTGTTGTGGAAGCGTTGGACACATTTCCCGCCATTGTCGCAGTGCTTGGAACACGCAGCCTTGGCCGACCTATCGAGACATTCGATGTCCAGTAGGTAGTTTCCGAGTGCCGGTACACAGTGAAGACGACAGCGCTCCGCCATCGTGGCCAGCTCGATCAAACCGCTCCCCTTCGCCATCCCGACACCTGCCCCACTCACCACTGCGTCGTCGCTCTCATTCTCCCTCATACTCCCGCCGCTCATCGAAAAACTGCCGGGCGCAGCTCTGAGAGGTGAGCCTGCCACGACGACCCGACCCGAAATTACTCTGCTAACACATACCTGGACATCACAACCTCATCAACGTAGACGTGGATGGTACACCTGGCATCGCACTCATTGATACCGGCGCCCACATATCGGTCATGAAATCAAACCTCCGTACTCGTCTGAAGAAAGTTCTTACCCCTGCTCCCATCGCTGTAGTCCGCGTAGCCAATGGTGCGACCCCGGCTGTTTCTGAGTTGTGTACCGCCCGTGTCACTGTTGCCGGACGCCACAATTCAGTTTTGTTTTACTTCTTGGATCAGTGCCCGTATTCAATCACCTTAGGATTTGATTTTCTGTCGGCATATTCGTCTCTTATTGACTGCTCTGCAGGTGTTCAGCTTGCCTTACCTCATGCCGTTGAGCGTGCTGATCCTGCGCCTAGTCGGCTGTGTTCCACCGATTACATTCACCTACCACATCTAGCCATGATGTACATCCTGTGGACGACGGCGATTACATCGTGTCGCCCAACGCTACCGTCCTCTGTTCGCAGAATGTCATGTTCCCGCACTCGGTAATCAGTATAAAGGGCAGTGCCGCATGTCCCCCTGTTGTGAATTTTGGACTATGCCCTCAAGTGATACCCCAGGGTATCTCTCTTGCAACCCTAGCTCCAGCCTGCGACTATCATGTTTCAGCTGATCCTGCATCGCCTCCTGCCGCTATGGATTCGGTCCCCACGATGTTAGATAACATAACGAAGATGATCGCCACTGACCTTCCGGCCGAATAGGTGGACGCGCTTCGTGCCTGCTCATGTCGTACCAGGACATTTTTGATCGTCCACTGGGCCAAACAACAGCTGTCAAGCATCGAATTCACACCGGCGATGCCAAACCCATACACCGACGTCCCTATCGTGTCTCCTCCGCTGAGCGCCAAGTTATACAGAAGGAAGTGGACAAAACGCTTGCCCGTGATATCATCGAACCTTCTTCGAGCCCATGGGCATCTCCTGTTGTGCTCGTTAGAAAGAAGGACAACAGCTGGCGCTTCTGTATCGACTACCGGAATCTTAACCAAGTAACAAAAAGGACGTGTACTCCTTACCTCGGATAGATGACGCCCTTGACTGTCTCAGTGGTTCCCAGTATTCTTCTATTTTTCTTCGATAGACCTTCGTTCCGGGCATTGGCAGATTGCAGTTGACGACAGTGGATCGTGAAAAGACGACGTTTATTACACCTGATGGGCTCTACCAGTTTAAGGTGATGTCATTCGGGCTATGCAATGCTCCCGCTACATTCGAACGAATGATGGACGCCCTCCTTCACGGCTTAAAGTAATCAATCTGCTAATGCTACCTCGATGATGTCATTGTCTTTTCGCAGACTTTTGACACACACCTCGAGCGTCTCTCGACAGTTCTTTCATTGTTCCGCAAGGCCAGACTTCAGCTCAATTCGACGAAATGTCACTTCGGCCGCCGGCAACTTACTGTGCTCGGACACCTCGTCGACTCTTCCGGTGTTCGTCCCGACCCGAAGAAAGTTCGCGCAGTCAAGGATTTCCCTGCGCCGACCTGCGCAAACGACGTTCGAAGCTTCGTAGGCCTCTGCTATACTTTCGCAGATTCGTGCGAAATTTTGCTGAATCGCACGCCCTCTAACGGAACTTCTTAAGAAAGACGCGACTTTTGTCTGGGATCCCGAACAAGCTAGTGCATTCGTTGAGCTCACGACGCGACTCAACGTCGCCACCGATTCTCGCCCACTTTGACGTGTCCGCTCCGACGGATGGATGGATGGAAACTTATTGAGCGATGGTAATATTCGCGGTGAGTCTTCGAAGATCGGAGACTCTTGGTCTTGCGGTGGGGGGGGCCATCAGTCCAGGGCTCCGCTCGCCGTCGCCGCCCTGCGTGCCCTGTCAATCAGGCTAAGCTGATCGTCCAAGGCCTCGCTGGCCAGCAGCGACTCCCACCGCTTCGCGCTCGGGTGTTGGATGGGGGGTAAGGCAGTAATTGCACGACACGCCCATGTAATGTGGAATAGAGTGGCTTTCTCGGAACACCACGGGCAGCGTGAAGGGTATGCCGTGGGGTGGATTTTGCTGAGGAGGTGGAGGTTGGGGTAGGTACCTGCCTGGATAAGTCTCCAGCTGGTAGCCTCCTCTTTAGTGAGTGAACGATGTGGGAGGGGGGAAGTATTTTCTTCGGGTACCCTTATAATAATTTAGAATAGACGAATAGTCACACGGTACTGGAACGGGTGCCTCAGGGGCAGGGTGATCGGTTGCTCGGCTTGTATACCATCGAGCGACCCTGTCCACCGCCTGGTTTCCCTCCAGCCTCGCGTGGCCAGGTGTCCATATAATCTTATGCCTGATCGGAGTTGTTCGAATGTGCCGCTGTTCGCCAGCGTCATGTGCCCTTAGGGGGATATTGAACGCAGGTTGACAAACGCGTCCTTTCAGGTAGTTGCGGCAGGCGGCCTGGTAGTCCGTGAGAACGTGAAACGACCGTCCTAGCTTGTTGCCGTGAGCGATGGAAAGTGCGATGGCAACTTCTTCAGCCTCCGTGATGTCCTGGCAGTGGAGGGAAGCACTGGCTAGCTCCCTGTGGTGGTGGTCGAGGACGACCGCCACTGCTCGAGTGCGGGTGGTGTCATACAGTGCTGCGTCGGTGTAGCAAGTGGTGTTGTTCTCACCGTATACGTGAGACGGCTAAGGCCTCAACTCGTGCTTCTCGTCGGCCCTGGTGCAGTAGGGGGTCCATGTTGCGGGGGATAGGCGCAACGGTGAGTGTTGAGCTGACACGATCTGGGACTAGGTGTTGTCGGGCTGCCTCCCGGAGGGTACCAGTGTGTCCGAGGTGCTGCAGGAGGGCGCGGCCTGTGGGTGTGAGCGTTAAGCGCTGGAGCTGAGTGGCCATTTGTGCTTCGCATAGCTCCGTGAAGGTGTTATGTACCCCTATGGCAAGGAGTTAGCTCGTTGGGGTGCCAGGGGGGAGCTTTAAGGCCACCCGATAGGCCCGACGCATCACGACGTCAATTTGGTCACGTTCTTGCTGATTTAGGTGATGGTAGGGGAGGCCGTAGACGATTCGACCCACTATGAGACTTCGAACGAGCTTGAGAGTATCTTCTTCCCGCATGCCATGGCGGCGGGTGGTGACACGGGCAATCATGCGGGCCACTTGTAGCGTTGTGTTGCGCAAGAGTTTGAGGGTATGTGTGGCGCGACGGTTGAATTGCAGCCACGCACCTAGCACTCTGATGATGATGATGATAAGTGGTTCTTGAGGGAAAGGGAAAGGTTGGCGCTATCTTCTGCAGCCCTTGAGGGAGCATGGCTCAGCGCCAGCATTCTGATGATGGAGCGTTCGGGGAAGACTTTGCCAGCGAGGAGGACCAGGATGGAGTTTTCCTGGGCAGTCTGGCGGGGCTGGGTTGTGGAGTGGCGAACTCGGAGCAGCTCGGATTTTTCGGTGGAGCAGGCCAGCCCGCGGGCATGGAGATATTACTCGACACAAGTGGCGGTTTGCTGGATGGATGGATGGATGGGAAAACTTTATTTTGGTCCATTGGGTCGCGCTAGATTCCTAGCCCGAAGCGGGCCGCTCCCACGTTGGGACCGAAAGGCCTAGCCTATCGGCCGCTTCGCGAGCCCGTTGGACTGCCCATAGCTGTTCATCTAATGTGAGACTGCGTAGAGCTGCGTCCCACCGCTCTTCAGTGTTGTCCTTGTCGCTGCGTAACGCGGAGCAACGCCAGAGCATATGACTTAGATCAATGGTGTCGTTACATTTATCGCATGTTGTATTAGTAGATAGCGGTTTGCTGGAGGTTGTATTCTTATTCGTCGAGGGAGCCCTGGGTAGCCCAGATCGTGATGTCGCCCTCATACATGGCATGGCGAACGCCCTCGATGTGTTGGAGTTGATGTACCAGGCCCACCATGGCCACGCTGAAAAAGAGGGGGGAGATGACCGAACCCTGCGGCGTACCCTTATTAGGGACGACGAGGGTGTCAGATCGGATCGTCCCCATCCCGACAGTGGCAGTGCGATTGGTCAGGAATGCTTTGACGTAGTTGAAGACACGGTGGCCGCAGTTCAGGGCTGCAAGGCCTTCGAGGATGGCTGGGTGGCTAGTGTTGTCAAATGCTCCCTTGATATCAAGCGCCATGATAACGTTTTCACCATAGCGGGGTACGGGTTCAATGACTTCCTCATTTAGTTGGAGGCGGACGTCTTGAGTGGACAGATGCGCACGCGTGAGTCCGAACGTCGTGTGTGGGAGCAGGTTGCCATCTTCAAGGTAGGTCTGAAAGCGGAAGGTGATCACGCGTTCGAAAAGCTTGCCCAGACATGAAGTAAGGGTGATCGGACGCAGGTTCTCGATTTGCAACTTCTTGCCAGGTTTCGGGATAAGGATCACCTCGGCATGCTTCCACTCCGGAGGGATGGTGCCGTTCTGCCAGTGGGTGTTCAAGAACGCCGTGAGATCTTGCAGGGCGGTGTCATTGAGGTTACGGATAAGCGAATATGCAATGCGGTCAGCCCCGGCAGCAGTGTTGCGTGTGCTTGCGCGGACGGCCACATACACTTCCTCGATCGTTATGGGGCGGTGCAGGAGGGCGTTTGAGGAGCCTTGATAGACAGTGTTGGCAGGGGGTGGGTTGTGATCGCCAAAGCATTCCCTGCGGAGCTGGTCGTCGTCAGTACCGTCAAATGTGTGAATGAGGCGATAAACGGCCTTGTTCGTTTCAGTTTTGCTGCGGGTGGGGTCAATGAGAGCCCGCAAAATGCGCCACCTGCGCACCGTCCCCAAAGAGCCCTTAAGGGTGTCCGTGTATTGCGCCCAGTTGAGTTGGGCTAGGCTGGCGGCGTATTCCTCCGCTTGGGTATACAACCTCTTCATCCTCAATATGCATTGAGGATGAAGAGATTGTGCTTGCTGGTCTTTTTCCGGCGCTGGAGCACGATCTCTACAATGACATGCTCGATATGAGTGTCCGGGATGACGTCATGGGCAATGACAGTGAGCGCCTTATTGACGAGACTGGCCGCTTTGCCCTCGGTCGGGCTGTCATAGGCCTCGTAACCTGACAGGGTCGGCGAGACACCTGGCTCCTGTAGGGCGATGACGTCTGGTGGTTCAAGCTGGGTGTTTATGTATTGTTGAAGGAGGCTCCGCTTACGACGTACGGTAGCCTCGGCAGTTCCATTGCCAGATTTCTAAGCGTTTTTGCTGAGATGCGGTGGTGCTGCCCATGTTAGTTCCGAGAGGTGGGGGGTAGGGTGAGTTGGGGGGCCTTGAGGATAACTCCGGGGCCGGTAGCTGTCCGCGCGGGGGTGACAGGGGTGAGCTGAATCAATCGGTGGGTTGGAGGTAGGGGTTGTGGGGTCTCTGTCCCAAGAGCGCTTGTGAGACCCCACAGGGTGGGCGTTCGTTTCTTGCGGAGGGAGCCGCCTATTTCCGCAAAGCGGGCCTCAAGGTGTGTTTCGACATCCGCGATGCGTGTGCCCAGTTGGGAGAGTTGGGCAGAGAAGCTCTGCGTAAGTTGGTGGAGTTGGTTCTGTTGTTGTTGCGTGAGTTGTTTCGTGAGTTCTCGCAACATTTTGTGTAGTACGGAATATGTAATGGGGGGTTCCTGGGGGAATGCAGGAGGATCCGCGCAGGGAGGGATCTCGTGTGTGGGATGGAGGGGGGGGGGTGGCGGCTTGGGTGATAAGCGCGCGTAGCTCAGCCATTTCACGGGCGTGTTCGGCTTTAAGTTGTGCGAGTTCTTAAGCTGCTGGTTCTCGTGGGCCAGTGCTTCGTATTGAAGTGTGTGTGGGGGTTTGAGTGCGGGGCGACGGGGGTCTCTGCCACAGTCGACCAGCTTACCTTTGCGGCCCTGTCGGGCGGCGGGGCGGCAGGCCGGCCGGCTGGTCCAGCGGAGCCCTTCTTTTGCAGGCCGGTGCGTTGGTCCTGGGTGGCGTGGCGTTCCGGCTGGGCGCGGGAGCTGCGTTGCTCTGGCTGGGAGGGTTGAAGCTGGTCCAGGCCGGCTGGTAGGAGCGGCGGAAAGGACTGTGATCGGGAGCGGGACCGGCAAGGCGTCTTTGAGGAGTCGTCATCATTCCTGAACCACCGGCGGCGCGCGCTTGGTGGTTGGCGTAGAGGGGTTCTGCTACGGCGGAGTTTTGAGACGTTGAGGGCACTCATTGGCCCTTGAGAGGTGGCCCTCCCCACAGAACTTGCACTGAGGAGTGCAGGGGTGGTTCTCATTGGGGTTCAAAATGCCACACTCGCGGCACACGGCAGCGTCCGGGGTGGGGCAAACATCCGAGCGATGACCAGGCTGGTAACACACCTGGCACACTTGTCGGGTTGGACGGTACGGGTGGCACGCTGCCTTCCCTCCGTAGTAGAGAACGTCGCGGGGAACAAGGGAGCCTTCGAAAGGTATGACGGCCGTCTTTGATGTCTCAAGCATGCAGGCGCTATGGATACTAACGCCCTGCGTCCGCACTCGCAGGTTAGCTTTGAGTTCATCTGGAGAAGTTCCAGGGTCCAGACCATGTATAACACCCCGTAGAGTTTTGTCAGGGGCCGCCACATAGGTGTTGAAGTCATGATTGCTCCCGCCGAGGGCGAGCGTGGACACTCGACGAAGGAGCTCATCTGTTTCGATGTGTGGAGTGCTTGCGATAATAATGTTCGACCCTTTACGGATCCGCACAATAAAGTCGTTGCCGGCGCACTTGGGATGGTAGTTGCATGTTGCCACCACAGCCCGGGACATCTGGTGAGGTGTGGGTGTCATGATGGTTAGGCCCGTTTTGGGGCGCACAATTATCTTGAAGTCGTTCCGAGGTAGCGGCGGAAGTCGGCGACGCGGCCGGCGCGTCTCTCCGGGCGAGCTCTTGGCGGTCGCTGCGGACGCGTCGCTGCCATTCGCGTGGTAGGAGGCGAGTTGTTTACCTGCGCGTTGCTGGCAGAGCCTGGCGGGGACTGAATTCCGGCCGGCCCGGTAGCCTGGCCTTTCAGTTCTCGTGCTCGGTCCTGGCGCTTTTGTTTTTGCTTATGGCGCCGGAAGAGCGCCAGTTCCCAGTTTGTGTTGGACTGTGTCCTTTGTTGTTGGGCAGCCTGCGGGAGCAGCGGGGAGAAGGCTCGGTCGTCGTCACATGGCCGAGGTAAGTTCTTCCAGCTCCTGTAGGTCCGTGAGCTGGGGCGTTGGGGACCTACAGACGGAAGTTCGCACCGACGCCAGCGGCCACGGTATCGGCGCTGTTTTGGCACAACGACAGCACGGTTGCGACCGTGTCATTGCGTACGCTAGCTGTCTGCTGTCACCAACCGAACGCAATTACTCGATCACCGAAAGTGAATGCCTCGCCCTCGTTTGGGCAGTGGGCAAATTTCGCCCCTACCTGTATGGACGGCCTTTCACAGTTTTCACCGATCACCACGCCCTATGCTGGCTTTCGTCCTTAAAAGATCCAGCTGGACGTCTCGGTCGGTGCGCTCTACGGCTCCAAGTATACTCTTACACAGTGGTGTATAAGACAGGCCGGCTCTATGAGGACGCTGATTGCTTGTCACGTCATCCAGTAGACCCACCAGACCTTCCCGAGACCGGCGAGTCAACTTGCGTCCTCGCGCTTACCGCGTTTGGTGACATCGCCGATGAGCAACGACGTGACCCTTACCTGAGAGACATCATTCTCAGCCTGACGGACTTGACAAGTTCCCTCTCTGTGCGTGAGTTTGTGCTGAAAGATGGCATATTGTACCGTTATAACATGCACCCTGATGGCATTGAACTGCTGCTGTCGTTCCCAAGCACATGCGTGAGACTATACTCGCACAGTTGCATGATGTTCCTACCGCTGGGCATCTGGGAGTCTCAAAGACATATGACCGTGTTCGGCGTCGTTTCTTTTGGTGCGGTGTTTACCGCTCCGTGTGCCGTTACGTCGCCTCCTTTAAATCTTGTCAGCACCGCAAAAAAAAAAAAAAAAGAAAAACAGCAGCCCTACCAGCTGGCCCTCTTTAGCCCATTGAAATACCATCTGAGCCATTCTTTCGGGTTGGTCTTGATCTCCTTGGCCCGTTTACCCTATCGCTTAGTGGGAACAAGTGGATAGCAGTTGCTACGGACTACACCACCCGGTACGCGATCACGCGGGCTTTCGCTACCAGTTGTGCAACCGACGTCGCTTACTTCCTTCTCGAATCTGTCATACTTCACCACGGCGCTCCCCGACAACTCCTTACCGACCGGGGCCGCTACTTTCTCTCACAGGTTGATTGCACACCTGCGCTAGAAAGCACAAGTTTACAACGTCGTATCATCCTCAGACCAACGGCCTCACAGATCGGCTCAATAGAACTATCACAGAAATGCTCGCTATGTATACGTCTCTATATACCGACCACCGTGACTGGGATGCCGCTCTGCCGTTCGTCACTTTCGCCTGCAATACATCCCGCCATGATTCTGCTGGTTTCTCTCAATTTTTTCTCTTGTATGGACGAGACCCTATACTATACTGACCACTTCCCAGCCGTTCTCGATAGGTCAGAATATGCCTGTGATGCCATATCTATATCTGTAGAGGCACGTGAGATTGCACGCCTGCGTCTGACCACTTCCCAGCAAAAGCAACGACGCATATATGACGCTCGTCACCACGATGCCGATCCTCCTCTGATATCGTTCACGTCGCTCGACTGAAGCGGTATCACTCGAACCTACCAAGCGCCGGGACAACGCCTTCGCCGCCGGGGGTCATGCTACGAGGCGCTACAGTAGCGAGCGATGATGACAGGACTGACGACGTTCGCCGATAGTCGCGCGCACGGGCTTCATCTTGTATGCCTGTCTTCTGCCCGTTGTATACATGTATATTGTAAATACATATTGTCCAGCGTCTTTTATCCCCGTACCAATATTAAATAAAGCAGGAGATAACACTGACCCCTGTGGTACTCCGCGTTTCCGCCTATACCTAGACGATGAACATCCACTTTGAAAACTAGAATTCTCTTTCCCTTAAAAATTCTGAAACCCTCACCGTGATGTATTTCGGAAACCTGTAAATCTCTAGTTGCTTTATCAGTAGGCCATGCTCCATGGAACCATAAGCTTTAGGTAGATCTAGAGTCACTAATGCTGAATATTATCTTCTACGACGTGCAAGTTGTATGTGACTCTCTAGTCTACGTGCACTCACCATATCGACCACCCTGTTCTAAAGCCAATTTGACTGCATGGGGCTAAGTATTAAGTTTTCAGATACGCATGTCGTCATTCAGCCATTCAAAATTCTTTCTATTAGTTTAACCAAGTTGGACGTGAGAGAAATTGGTCTAATATTATCTGAACTATTGAAATGATCATTTCTTCTAGTCCCTTTCCAATATCTTCCAATAATTCGGACAATTCGCGTGACGAAAGAACAAAAGAGTCAATATTTGCTGGAACCGGAATCATCTTTCGAGAGCGTAAAAATCTAAAAGGGGCTTTCTTGTTTTTAGATTTAAAGAGATAAGTGAATTTATTCATGTCATACTCATCTTTGGTTTTAGCTACCGTACGCTTGAAAGATGCAGCAACGAATTGGTAATCACTCCAACTGTTTGGACATTGATTACAAAGAAGTTTCTTCCAGGCAGCTTTCCGCTTTCGGTGAGCTCGCGCGCATTCTGAATTCCACCACAGACTGAAAGATTAACCTGTGTCGGAGTTTGAATTAAAAGCTGCATTCTTTAAGGAACGCTTTAAAACTGCATAGAGGCTCATAGCACTAATATCCTCTTGCATACTCGTACGCGAAACCATCGTATATATTCAAGTTCTATTGAAGTTTGTCATAATTTACAAATGTGTTATGTTTTCTTCTGAAGGAAATCACAGTGAAATCAATCTCAAAAATAATAGGAAGGTGGTCGCTGTTGGTTGCACAGTCTATAGTATTCCACGAGGATAAAGTTAAAGACAAGCTGGAAAAAGTGAGATCTAGGGCTGATTGAGACTGGTCGCGAACGAACGTAGCAACTTTTGAATTTAGACAAGATTGGTTATTATCAAGAGTCCATTCCCACAGGCGTTTACCACCCAAATCAGTTTTAAATCCCCAAGACACATGGTGAGAATTGAAGTCACCAGCGAGTATTATATCTTGCCTGCGGGCAGCTAATTCGATGTCTAGAGATCGGGCATCCTGCACTCCTGCTGGGAAATATAAATTAACTAGGGAAAAAGGGGAGCAGTCTGGGAGTGTTATGTCTAATGCTAAAATTTCGCATTCAGTAGACTTGCCTTGATGCGATATCGTGGCCTTGCGAGTAAATTTTGTTTAAATCAAGAGAGCAACGCCACCACCTCTGGCAGGTCGATCCAAACGAAATAATCGATAATTTTTAGGAATAACTTCTGATCATTTGAAAGCCGGGTTTCTTGTAATACAGTTACGTCTGGGGAAAATTGAGAAATCGAGGCCGAGTCCACCTGTACACGTCAAATCGTCTTCTTCTGACTGGCGCCACTCTTGAAATGTGAGGCTGTGTTCAGATTCCAATAAAACATGTTCGTTAGCTGCAGCGCCACGTGCCGTAATTTATCCCGTTGCCACTGAAAAAAATCAATAAAGTAAAGCTAAGCTGCAATAACAAGAGCGAAACACTGAACCGAATTATTCACGACATTTGAAAACGTCGTAAAAGGGACAGTGGTTCTAGTGAAATTCTTTAGGTATTTGAAATCCCTTTTCTAGACAGGGGTTATTGCAACGTTTTTAAAACAAGATATGGATTCATGCCAGACATTAGACTAGATATACAGCGTTTTCTAGAGTATGAGCTTCTATTCCGCGTCTTCTTTTGGGCGTTTTCATTGTCTCGGATAAATGGTTAAAAAAAAAGAAAAAAAAAACATGCTACCCGAGTTATGAGGTAGGACATGTTTGGAATATGTGCAGAATGTGCTGGGATACGATTAGTACGCGAGTTTGGCGCGGATTGCTTGTCGGGGCTGATGACGGTAGATATACTGTCGGCCCGGCCGCTTGAGCGTGTCGTTAATGATTTGTGATGAATATTTCTGTTCGGGGATCAGTGCTCTACGAAGCTGGTCATAGTTGCGAGTGAATTCTCTGTTTTCCAATAAATATCGTTTAAGCCAGGTAGCCTGGATATATAAGAAATGCTTGTTGTATGGTGCTTAACATGCATATGTCTTTCTTTTTTTAAATACAGGTATTGCTGTCTGTCAGTAAGGCTTTCTGTAAAGCTTATTCAGCAAGTTACCATTGTACAGGAATACTGTGACGTCAAGAAAGTTTATGCTAAGTGTGATTAATAATGTGAAAAGGAAATCGTTGGTTATGGATTATTACAATGATTAACGAAAGCAAAGAATCCAGCTTCACCGAGATACTATATATATATATACACTCACTGAAGCGTTTGTAGTGATGCAGTAAAGCCTTGATTTAGGCGAATCGGTTGTTCGTACTTGTTTAAGACAAGGGACACAAAAACACAGCGCATGTTCATATGAACTGGCGGAAACTTAGCCTTGGCTTATAATTTTTACAAATCAGAAAGCATACCTTTATCACGAACAAACTAAAGACCAAGGCTCTGGAAGGGCGACTACAGTCATAGGCAAAAAAAGAAAAAGAAAAGAAACATTGTGCAGATGCGTAATCCTTCTCGACAGGGCATCCTAAATATGAGACAGGTGTCTTATTTGTCCCCGCAGTAGTGCATGCATATTACGTGATTCCCACGAAAGAAGTCTTTCCACTGGGATGAAGCGGCTGCTTTCTGTCTGCCTTCCTTTGCGGCTCTGGCGGAACCACAGCCATTGAAAGAAAAGAAGAAAAAAAGAAACAGTAAGAAACGGAAGGCACGTACTTAAGATGTTGCAATGTGTCTGCATACACCCGCAAGGTGATCGTACATGCACGCCATCAGGTCAGAACAAGCGAACGCGTGGCGGAATTAGAAGTGGCCACGCCGACAGCGCTCCGTCTCCTGTGACGTGATGAGCGCGCGGAGTAAAAGATAGTCTCGCCAAACATGTACAGCGCATGCGTAAGCGAAGGGCGTTACACATCGCCGATCAACCCTCGCTCTGCTCGCTGCTGCAGTATACACCTGCACCACTAAGCCTATACTGCGGTGACACACTCTAAGCGTGCACAGACTGAGAGCTAGCTCCGCCGTACATCCGAAGTGCTCACTGTGAAGCCATCACAACTGCTCGAGTGAGGGAAAATGTAAAGAACTGCTTTCCCCCTTCTTTCTCAGTGGTTCCATCGGGTGTGTGATTCCCCACAGGTGCGCCGTCAGTTGAACACCGTTAGCGCCACTGTGCAGCCGCCAAATGCAATGTATCGCGACGTCACTTTTTCTTTCTTTATCATTCGCAAGTGTCGACGCCCTACATGTAACGCCAGAGCAGCGGCTGCTGACGCCCCAGCAGACGCGGTAAAACCGGTGCAGCCGTAGAAGCGCGCCCCAAGGTCAGTCTCGAGAAACGCGCGGCCTTCCTCGCCGCCCTTCTTTCGTCCTTGCGGTCCTTCGAGACGCCGTCCCACTGAGAGGTTTACTCAAGCCGCGAGAGGTGCATGGTATAGAAGGGCACATATGGATCGAACTTTCACGACGAACCTAGCTCGCGAACTACGATCGAGGATTTTCAGAACGGCGTGGAGCGTCAAGAGTGCACCTGCTTGACAGTATATTTTTGTTGTTTACAAACATTTATGGAAGGGGGGAGGATAGATAGAAAGGAACAGGAAGACGGAAAGGGCTGTTACCGCATTGTCTGTAGAGCTGATGAACAGAGACGGAGGGGAAGGAAGGGAGAGAGATACGCAAGGAAGAGGGAATGGATAAGGGCGTAGAAATATGTAAATAGAAACAAAGGAGTGACTGCTGGCGCGTTCCATTGGGCGAACGGTAGTTTTTTAACAGTGTGATGCGCTTGGTGGACTTTCAAAGCTGCTCGCTGGCGAAGTCGCACAACGCCATGTCACCAGCCTGCCCCTCCATAATACAATAATTTGACATGGCAGCACTCCCGGCTAGGTTGTATTATATAGTTGTATTCACCGTGGACGTAGTATTTCCGATGACATGGAGGAACTCATCTGGCAATCAAGATGGACTAAGCGAACGAACGCAACAGTGCGCAGTCGCCAACATCCGCCCGAAAGACGCTTAATTGCTGTATACACGCATATTCACGCTCATGGCACCCTCTCACATACAGAACACGTCCTGTGCTGTATGGTCTGTGGGAGGACAATAAACGTTGCGAAAAAAAATGACGTACTCGTGGATATAGTATATAAGAAAGAAAAGTTAAAGTGTCCTTTATACGGCGACCTTGAAATTAACATACGTAAAGCATCGAAATATCATGAGTGCCTATATCAGGGGAGGGGGGACCCACATATCCAATACCCGCATTGGATATGCGGGTATGAGGCCGGGACTAGAAATAATGGAAAAAAAAGGTAGAAAGAAAGAGCAAGTGTGGGGAAAACTGCGCCGGCGCCGGATCACGTGACGCGCGCGGATAATCAGGGTCATTTGGCGTTTTGCGGGGAGGGAAAGGGAAGGAAAGGGGGTTGGCGTGCTCCGCCGGGCTTCCCTCGCCTCAGATCAGTATCGGCGACCGGTTGGGAAGGCCACGCGTGGTGCGTTCCGTCGAGGAGCAGGCTGCGTTTGAGCAATGCCGCCGCGAGCTCACTCGGGAAAGGGCTCGCCGTCGACGTGCCGATTCTAGCGGTAGGGCTTCCGAAGCCCAGGCGAAACGTCAGCGAAGCGCCGCGAACCCTGAGTTGCGGGAGCGCGATGTTGAGGCCAAACGTCAGCGTCGTCTTGTCCTCCAGGAACCCGACAATGGTGGTGCACGCCTCAGCAACGCTAGCGCCAACTTCCCCGGTAGGACGGCCAGGTTTCAACGCGAGTTTCTCAACCGGAATTTCGGAGCCAGCTGCTGTGCGTGTGACCGGTTGTGGTTCGAACACAATGTGGTACTCGTTAGTGCAATTCGTTCCGAGGAACACCGAAGAAACACCCGACAAGTTTCGCTTACCCCCATTTTCCCGTAGGGGAAGGGTTGGTCATTTTTCACAGTGGAGGGGGCCGTTTAAGCTAAAGTCCCTAGATTTTCTGCTCTTTTTTAAAGCAAAAAATATCTAGGGACTTTAGTTTAAGCCAGCCGTAAGTTCGTAACGCGTCGGAAAAGACTTCGCTGAGCGATGAGTCCAACCACCTCGTGGAGCGGCGTGTGCTTAGCCTCCTCTCCGTGCCGTGCACATGTTGCCTTGACATGGGACGTTAAGGAGAGGGAAGGAAAGCATGCGCGCGGCACGCGCTATGCTCGGGAGAGAGAAAGGGAAAGAAATTGTAGCAACACCAACGAGGCAACGCGCAGAGCTGCTGCCGACGCCGTCCGCGTTTCCCCGGTTCCCTGCGTTCGCGCCGAACGCGCGCGGTGTCCGTGATTGCAGCAGGCGCCTCTGGCGGCGGCTCGGCAGGTTTCGACCAGCCACGCCCCGGCAAGTGTGGAGGAAGGAAGGAAATCACCTTTATTAAAGGTCCTGCAGGCCACGAGAGCTTTGGGGCTTTCATGGAGCGGGCGTCTCCCACGACGGAACCGGGAGGTTGAGTTTCCTGGCGGCGTCGTGGACCTGCTGGACGGCCCAGAGTTGGGGAGCGAATTCTTCGCTCCGGATTGCTTCTTCAAACTTGCGCTTGTCCGGTTCGGAGTTTATGTGAGCTTGCGAGCACGGCCAGAGTAAATGATAGACATTAAGGGATGCAGTACAATTGGTGCAATAAGACTTGTCGTAGAGCTCAGGCATGTAGTGGTGTAGTCTGTTTTGCGTGGGGTATACGTGTCTGTTTGTAGCATTCTGAGAGTAACCGCTTGAGCTCGAGTGAGCATGCGGTGTGGCGTGCTAAACTCTCTATGTTGTAGGTAGTGTTTAGTGATTTCATTGTATGTAGTGGGGGCGTCCTTGTTCTCCGAGCGGTCGGGTGAAGCCGCACGGTCTGTAAGCGCGCACGCAGCCTCGTGTGCCGCCTCGTTAAGGTTGGGGACGTCGCCGATCTTTGGTCCTAAGTGTTCCGGGAACCAGTATACAACGTGGTGCTTAATCTCTTTCTTTGTGACAATTCTTAGAGCCTGTGCGCAGACCATGCCCTTTTGAAAAGCTCTAATAGCGGCTATGGAGTCGGCGTAGATGTGAGAAATATTGTCATTAGTCAGCGCAACGGCGATCGCAACCTGTTCAGCCTGTTCAGGCTTCCTTGCGATTACCGTGGCTGCGTGTCTTGTGGATCCGCGGCCGTCCACCATCGCCACTGCGAAAGCTTTGTTTCCCGCGTATGCCGCCGCGTCCACAAAAGCTGAGCGTTCGCGGTTTGCCAAGGCTTGGTTAAGGAGGAATTGTCCTCTCGCTTGTCGTCTGCCCCTGTTGTCTTCGGGGTGTACGTTTCTGGGTATAGGTCGGACCGTGATCTTAGCGCGGATGTCCCGTGGGAGGTCCGCAAAGTCTTTTTCTATGTTTCCTTGAGCAAAGCCTAGCTTCGCTAGGATCGTGCGCCCCGGAGGCGTCGTCGAAAGCCTAGCAAGCTGTGCGCGCTACTGGGCCTCGGCAATTTATTCCAGGGTGTTGTGCATGCCCAGGTGCCCCAGCTTCTCGTTGCTGGTGCTGGTCTGAATGCCGAGGGCTTGCTTGGTGACCTTTCTGATTTGCGCATTGAGTCTGTCTCTTTCGGATCTTGACCAATTGAGCATTGCCGCAACGTATGCGAAGTGACAGGTGACGAACGCGTGTATGAGTTTGACGAGATTATGTTCCTTGAGGCCCCTGTGTCTATTGGCAATTCTTCTGATGAGCCCGATAGCGTTGTTAGTCTTGGTGAGGAGCTTCTGAACCATAGAGGCATTGACGTCTTTAGTCTCTACTATCATATCCAAGACTCTGATTTTGTCGACGCACGGGACGGCATGTCCCTAATTGGTTCGTACGGTAATTTCCTGATTGTAATCGAAGTCTGTTGAATATGTCCTTCGGCCCTTCTGCGTGGGTCTGCGTACGAGCAGCTCCGACTTGGATAGGCAAACATTTGAGTCCTGTGGGAATTAGAAATTCTTCTATACGGTCTTCACTGCTTCTTGCAAGATGTACTGCACCATACCAGGGGTTTCTTTGGAGACCCACATGGTGATGCCGTCTGCGTATATGGTGTGCTCGTGCCCATGGATCTGTCCGAGTTTCTTGGCAAGTCCCGCCATGGCAAGGTTGAAAAGCATAGAGAGATGACCGAGCCTTGGGGGGTGCCATTGCTCCCCAGCGAGAGGGTCTCCGTGGAGAGGTCGGCAAATCGGAGCGTAGCCGTCCTATTATCCAAGAATGACTTGACGTACGCGTGGAATCTAGCTCCGAGGTTGAGTTCGGAAATGGTGTCCACAATGTAATGGTGAGATAGGTTATCAAACACTTTCTCAAGATCCAACCCGAGAATAGCCTTGGCGTTTCTAATGGGGTCATCAATGATTTGGTGCTTGATTAAAATCATGGTGTCTTGAGTTGATAGACCGGGTCTAAATCCTATGAGGGTGTGTGGTAACAGTCCCTCGTTTTCAAGGAATCTGGAGATTCTGTTGTGAACGGCGTGTTCCGCCGCCTTACCCACGCACGAAGTGAGCGATATGGGTCTAAGGTTCTCGACGCCCGAGGGCTTGTTGGGCTTTGGGATGAGAACCGTAGTGGCGTGCTTCCATTCCGGCGGGACCATGCCGGAATCCCAGACCTGATTGATTCGATCCGCTAAGAACCGGATGGAGTCTTCGTCCAAGTTACGAAGGGCATTGTTACTAATACCGTCGGGACCTGGGGCCGATGTGACGTTCAGGTTTTGAAGGATGGTCCTGATTTCTTCCAGGGTGAAGGGTTCGTCGAGGTCGGGGTTGTGCGCTCCCGTGTACGGGGAACCGGGTGCCTCGGCGTCGTTTTCGTGGCTGCTCGAGAGTGGCATGTATCTTTCGGCAAGTCTTGCCATAAATTCCTGCTCGTTGGAGTTTTTGAGGTCGCGTTTCGCTATCTTGTCAGCCGCCTTGGTCTGGGAGCTCTTGGTTTGACCCTTGTTAAGAAGGTGTTTGAGCAGGTTCCAGGTTTTGCCCGATGCCATGCTGCCATCGGCCCTTGCGCATACTTCGTCCCATTGTTGGTTGGAGAGTACCGTACAGTGGTTCTCAATGTCCTTGTTCAGTAGTGCGATCTTTTTCCTGAGTCTTCTATCGAGTCTCTGGGTACGCCATCTCTGCAATATGGATATCTTTTTGCTTCCAGCATGTGAGCGAGCTTAGCATCCATCCCAATTGTCTCGACGTCCGTTTCTATTTCGTTGGTCGCCTTGAGGGCGTCCTCCTTGAGTTCGTGCGTCCACTGTTCTAGTGTAGCGGGCTTTTCGGTATGTTCCTTTCTTACCTGTCTAAACGCATCCCAATCCATGTATCTCCACTTTCGGAGTGGTTTCGAGGCGATTGCTATTGACGTTTCTACAATGTAATGGTCGCATGCCGAGGTCCTCACCGGTATTATTCCAGGTGGCCCTCTCGACGTTGAGGACGAACGTGAGGTCTGGGGTGGTGTCCCTCGAGACCGAGTTGCCCATTCTGGTGGGGTAGAGCGCGGACGTGATCAGGGTGAGGCCCATCTCTTCCGCATCAGTGGCAAGATTTCTGCCTTTGGCGCTGGTGACGCCATATCCCAATTCTACGTTTGGGGCGTTGAAATCTCCGGCAGTAATCAGCGGGTTGTCCCCGGCTTTGTCCCTGGCCTTATTCAACATTCGTCTGAAACTTTGCGTTTTGTGGTTCGGGCTACTGTATGTGTTGAGTGCTAGTATGCTCTTGGCCTTTTTGCCTTTGGGAAACACTTCGATGAGCAACTGCTCGCATTTGCTGTCCGGATTACTTCTGTCAATCTCGGCCCACGCGAGCCTGTTACTAACAAACGTCACTACACCGCTGCAGGCTTTTGTGGGTGGAACAGCAATTGCTTCATATCCCGGAAGTGTGGGTGTGTCGGTGTTCGTCTCTTGAATGAGTATGATGTCCGGCTTGTCTGTAGTGTGTCTGATGGGTTGTTGCAGGACCGATTTCTTGTTGCGGAAACCGCGACAATTCCATTGCCAGATTATCAGCTTGCCTTGATTGCTAATTTGCGCTTGGTGCCTTTCGGCTGGTTCTCGCTTATTTGCCTTCTCCATTTTTACTTTTTACTTTGGTTGCGGACTTTACCGCCGTTTTGGATGTAACGATATCGCTTGTTGCAGTGTTCCTTCTGATCTAGGGTAGGCGGGGGGGGGGGGGGTTGACCGGTGCCGTGGAGTGAGTAGAGACGGTTCTCTCGAGAGCCTCGATCCTGGCGCCGAAGCCCTTCTCCATCACTTCTACCCTGCTCGTTAGGCCGTCGACCGCCTCTACAAGTCTATCGTGTCCTTCTTGAGCGACTTGACATCGAATTGGAGTTGACCTAGGGTACTAAGGATCTTGTCCAATTTACCGTCTATGTCATTGGCAGGCGTGTCGCTGAGGGGAGTCGGACTGGGTGAAGTGTCCAGTGCGTGTGCTGTGTCTGTGCGCTTGGTTTGCTGGTTTGCGTTTTAAGCAATCTTTTCTCGTTAGCCAGTTCTGTCATTGTGCGTCTGAGTTGAGCGTTCTCGTGCTCGAGTGCTTTGATTCTTTCTAAGATGTCTTTGTGTACATTATTCTCTGGCCGCGCTTGCAAGCTCACCTGAGATTGGTCCCTCAGCGGCCCGCGGTTTGTGGGCAGCGTCCCCGTCGTTGCGGAGGCCTGGCATCCCGTTGTCGCCTTGACTCGCTGGGCCCAGCTGTTGGCTCCGGCCGGGGGTGCGAAGCGCACCCCCGAGGTGGAGCGGCCTCGGCTCCCGGCGCCTGATCTTAGGACTGCTCGCCATGGTCAGTTAGGCTGAGGTTGGGTTGTAGTGACGCTGCTCCGGAGCCAGCACTCACAAGGAGGACGGAGTCCTCCATACCGGAGAGCGAGCAGCTGTCGTCATCATCTACCTCGGGGGTGCGTCTAGAAGTTTTGAGAGGGCGGCCGGATACATCCTTGTAGGGACCGCCGGGCCTGCGCGAGGGGCGCGAGGAGTGCGCAATTTGTTGGGCAATCATCGCGGGAATTGTGTCTTGCAATTTTGAGATGGCGGTAACCATCATTGATATTTGATTTTCCAAGTCGGTGAATCGGGCGTCTATGGCCCCGAAACGGGCCTCGAATGCGGCCTCCGCGCTTGTTGCCGCCTTCGGCTCCACGAGCTCACTTTCCATTACCTCAGTCGCGGGGAGGGAGGGAGGAGAAAGAGGCTGGTTGATTTTGGATTCTAATTCGTTAATTTTTTTTAGCAGCATCCCGTTTTGGGCCCTGAGTGCTGCTATTTGATCTTGCTCGGCGCTCCGCGCGCTTGGGAGGGGAGTAAGAGGGGGGGAAGAAGCAGCCCCGCCCGAATTGCTCACCTGGCGTCCGTTTTTGAAACAATTCGGCCACCCCTGTTCACATTGTCCAGTGGAACTGTCGGGGCTTCCGTGCCCGCGCGAAGCGGGCGAATCTTCGACATTTCCTTTCAACTCTCGACTCGCTTCCGGCGGTGGTTGCCCTCCAGGAGCCAGGGAGCGGCGCCACCCTTACAAGCTACATCACCTTCCAGCAGGACCCCTTTTCCTGCGTCTGTGTAAATAAAAATTATACAGCTAATCTAGTCGACTTGGAACTTGAAACTGAATATTCGTATGTGATAGTTACACTTCTTCCGCTCAAGAAACACGATGCAACACTCCACATACTCAACATATACTGTTCCCCCAGACTCAAAAATATAACGTTCGCAGCGCTCTTTAGCCGCGCTCTAAAGGCTGCGGGCAGGGACCCCCTGATGATTGTGGGCGATTTCAACGCCCACAGTACTCTCTGGGGGTACGTGCGTGAGGAGAAGCGTGGACGCAAGCTAGTGGAACTTACGTCCACGCTGGGCCTGACTCTCCACACCGACCCTGCATATCCAACGCGGGTGGGTAACTCCGTGACCCGGGATACGTGTCCGGATCTTACCTTTACCAAAAACATTAGACACGCAGAATGGGCCAACACCGAGGAAACCCTCGGGAGTGACCACTGCCTTATCACTACCACCGTAATGACTAAACCATTGGCAAGACCACACGCACAAGCTGGGCTCCCCGACTGGAATAAGTTCCGGCAAAGATACATCAATTCGGCCTCTATCCGCGAACAAGGATACCACGCGTGGGCACAAGAATTGGTTACACACCTTCGTTCGACGGAAACCCAAATTCAACTCTCGGAGGCAACGCCGGAGGTAGACAACCACCTTCTGCACCTCTGGGAGGCGCGGCACAGCCACGTCCGCAGATGGCGCCGCCAAAAACATAATAGAAAGCTCAAAATTCGCATATGCCGAGCTCACCCAGCGAGCGGCAGAGTACGCGGCCCAGATCGCCGACTCGAACTGGGTGGACCGCTGTAACACGGCGGCCAGACAAATGTCTAGCCGGAGCACGTGGCGCCTCTTCCGCGCCCTAATTGACCCGGCTGAAACATGCGCCGGGACACAAAAACGTCTCCAACGAGCTATTCATAGCTTCGATGGAGATACCTCAAAATTAGCGTACAAACTACGCGACCAGTACCTTTGCACTCAACAGGACCCCCGAGGGCCCGCGTACTCGTATGCAGGTTCAGAGAACGCGGAGCTGGATCAGCCGTTCCAGCTGCATGACCTGAAGGTGGCCCTAGCTAAAATGAAACGAGGAACGGCACCGGGACGGGACAAGATAACCGTGAAACTGCTTGCCATCTTCCCGACCCCACCTACGATACCCTGCTCGCTTTCATCAACTCGATCTGGCTTGGTGAGGCACCCCTCCCAATCGAATGGAAGACCGCTCTGGTAATTTTCATTCCAAAAGCCGGAAAAACCATAAACACAGACAACCTCCGCCCCATCTCCCTCACGTCTTGTGCGGGAAAGCTGATGGAGACCATGGTGCGGGACAGGCTGTCTGGGTTTCTGAAAACCCAAAATGCATTCGCAGACACCATGTTTGGTTTCCGCCCGCACCGGTCCGCGCAGGATGTTCTGCTTCAACTCGACCGAGAAATTCTCAACCCTGTCCAATACCCCCTCAACGATAAGGCTATACTCGCCCTAGACTTGAAGGGGGCTTTCGACAATGTCACACACGAAATTATCCTGCAACATCTCTCCCAGACCAACTGTGGACATAACACATTCCAGTATGTCCAGCAATTTCTCTCGGATCGACAATCTTTCATCCGAATCCAAGACGAAGAACATGGCCCCTATCAACTGGGAACGAGAGGTACCCCACAGGGCGCGGTTCTCTCGCCGTTACTTTTTAATCTGGCCATGATGAAGCTTCCGGCTCAGCTGGCGAAGGTCGAAGGCGTCCAGCACGCGCTGTACGCCGACGACATAACCATCTGGGCCAAACACGGATCGGTTGGAGACATTGAGGCCAACCTGCAGCAAGCGGTGGAGATCGTGGACGTCTACGCCCGCCGCTGCGGCCTACAGTGCTCCCCATTCAAATACGAATTTGTGCACATTCACCCGTCGCCTAAGTGCACCACCAAAATGGAGCTATTCCTGGCCAGCGGCCCGATACCCGAACACGATGAGATTCGAGTGCTTGGTCTCTTTATCCACAAACACAAACGAGTTGATACAACAACAGCCAAATTGCGTAAGGTGGGGGACCAGGTGGGCCGCATGGTCCGCCGGGTTTCCAACAAACGCGGGGGGTTACGATGCAAAGACGCCTTGCGGCTGGCGCATGCATTCGTGACCAGTCTAGTCCTCTACTCGACTCCTTACCTCCACCTGCGCAAGTATGACGAGAACGCCCTCGAGGTGATTCTCAGGAAGATGTACAAGCGTGCCCTTGATCTCCCGATAACCACGTCCAACCACCGCCTCATGGGCCTGGGGATGGTAAACACGTTCGCGGAGCTCCGGGAGGCACACTTGACAAATCAATATACAAGACTTTCAAAGACGCCGTCGGGACGCCGCCTATTAGTCCGACTACACATCCAGCACCCAACACTGACGGAAGAGCGCGTACGCATCCCCGAAGTCTGGAGGTACGCCCTGCACGTGCGGCCTCTTCCGGCCAACATGACACGTGACGACCACAGTGGCAGGCGCCTTGCGCGGGCGGAGGCACTGGCCCGCCACTATGGGAACAAACACGGAATCTTCTACGTGGACGCCTCCGGCCCTCACCATGGGGGGTGGTACACGGCCGCAGTCGTCCATGAAAACGTCGCGGTGAACGGCCTAACATTCAGAGCTCAAGACATAACACATGCGGAGGAAGTTGCCATCGCGCTAGCTGCCGCAGACCAGGACTCGCGCGTCATCATTACCGACTCGAGAGGGGCCTGCAGAAATATTGAACAGGGGTACATTCCTCTCATTGCGTCTCGCATCCTTCAAAACAGTGACTACCTCGGGGCCCCCGCGTCTCGAATGATCGTATGGGCTCCTGCTCATATGGGCCTCGAAGGCAACGAAACGGCAGACGCCGCTGCCCGCGCGCTCACTCTCCGGGCAACAGCCTTCAGACCCTTCCGAAATGGATCCCGAACCCAATCCGGCCCTAACTTTTCGAGAAATTACTCAACTATACCAATTCGGCCACGCAATTTATCCTAAGCCCTGTAAGGGCCTTACAAAGGCAGAGGAACGTACACTCCTCCGCCTTTACACCAAAACACTGCTGTGCCCGGCAGTTTTAAAGCACTTTGATCCTGCCTGTACAGGAAAATGCCCGCACTGTGCGGAGAAGTCTTCGGACATCTTCCACATGGTGTGGGCATGCCAATCAACCCCGAACCTCACCCCAAAACCAAACCCCACCCGGGAGGACTGGGAGGCAGCCCTGCTCGGCTGCTCCGACCTGGCGAGTCAGAAGGCCCTGGTCGACCGAACACAAGCCGCGGCGGCCGCCAATGGGCTCCTGTAATGAGGAGCCCACCTAGTGAGTGTGAGAGGTGGCCCCCTCCGGGCCACCTCAAGCTTCTTCCGTGTTAATTAAATAAAGTTTTTTCATCATCATTATCATCGGCTCCCGGGTGTGCGGGAGCGGCTCCTGCGACCTCTGCTGGCCGATCGGGATCCCGAGCTCCCTCTGGATCTGGAGCGTCCTCTGTGCCCGCGCTGTCCGTTTGGCCACTGCGCCGCATCTGCGCCGTTGTGCCTTAAGAGACTCGTCGCCTTATCTCGAATTTTCTTGGCCACAATGGCTGCCTGCTTGTTCTCGATTCTTCGCTTGTGTACCACGTACGGGACCTGGTATCTGTTCTTGCATTCCTTGCTGGCCGTGGGGTGTTTCTCGCCGCACAACGCACAAGAGACCTCTTCGCAAACGTGATCTGCTCCGGGGTCTGCAATGCCGCAGCCCCTGCAAGTCTGTTTCTCAGGTGTGGGGCATACGTCTGCTCGGTGCCCTAGTTTTCCGCAAGCCTGACATATGGCGATCTGCTTCCTGTAGAGCGAGCACTCTACCCATGCACATCCGTACATCACGTGGGTGGGAACTTTGTGTCCTTCGAAGACCACTATCACCGTCCCGGTTTCCTTAATGCGCTTCGCCGCCAGTGCGAGTGGGTTTCTCGGGTTGACGACAGATCTGGTTATCGTTTCTTGCGTGTGGTGGAGCGGAATGTTGCGAATGACTCCCTTGCACGTGTCGTCCGGTGCAGTCTGGTAGGAGGATGCCTCGTACGTCTGTCCGGCGATGGTGATGCTCCGAATTTTCAAATATCCGTGGACATTCTCGGGTAGCGGGGAACTCACGACCATGATCTGTTTGAGGTTGGGGCAAATCGTGTCCCCATCGCACTGCGTCGTTTCGAGTCCGGCTGCTTCTTGAATGGCCTGCACAATTTCCACGTGTCCGGTTTTGGCGATGTTCAGTCCACCGCGGATGCGAATTTCTACTTTGGTCTCGTTTTGCGGGAGTAAGGGCATTCTACTTGCCTTGATGATTTATTTACGGGGCGACACGGGCTTGAATGCTTTCGTTCTGGCACCGTAGGCTGCCACGTTGGCGGCGACGTTGAGGTTAGGCTTAGGCTTGGTCGTTCTTCGTGGCACAATGTCGCACCACCCATTGCTAACGTAAACCTCCGATGGAATGATTTCTCGGCCGGTGACTTCGTAAGGCATTGCAGTGTGGTTGGCAAGACTTGGGTTGAAGTCTCTTCCGGCGGGAGCCCCACCGTCCGTCCAAGCGGCGAAGTCGTCGGCGGGCACGGCGTTAGGGTAAGCGGGGCCCTACCGACGTTAGGGTTAGCCGACGTGGCGCCCGCTTCGGGCACAAAAGTTCTCGCAGAAGTACACAAAATGAACTCACAGGGCCGAAAATGGTCTTGAAATCAAGCATATATCTTCATAAACGTGATGCCGCGGTGCGGTGGCACTGGTTTCGCAAAAGTCTCACTTAATTTGAGAGAGCTCTGCGGAGTAAGGATAGTAGTTTTATTCGCTGCATAAACTTGGACATGCAGCAGCACCAGCAACGCTCAGAACTGCATTCGACGCCGTCGGCGTTTTGCCCGTGTTAGCACCGAACGCGCGCGGCGTTGGTGCCTCTGGGGGTGGTGAAAAACTTTTATTTCTCTAATAGAGAGAGTTTGGGGGCCACATAGTGCCCCGCTACATGGTCGGCGTCCCTAGTCTGGGACACCGCATGACGAGGCCCCGTCTTGCGCCCGTTTCACCAGAGCCCGTTGGGACTCCAGCGAGGAGCAGTTGAGGAGGCCAGTCTCCCATGCCTCTCGGGAAGGGGAAGGGAGGAGGTGGGGATTTTTAGTACATGCCCACACCCTGTGGAAGGTATCGCGGGTCTCCCCACAGTGCGGGCACCGCCCATCCGTGTTGGGATCGAAATGTTTGATGATTGCAGGACAGAGTAGAGTACCTGTCTGCAGGCGCCTTAAAGTTCGCTCCACCGCCTTACTCAGCCCCTTTGCAGGAGTCGGGAAAAGGCGGTGGTTATCGCTATAATGTCTTATAATTTCCCTGAACCGCAGCAGCGGTAGGTTTGCCTCCGAGCTAGAAGAGCTAGGGTGAGGAGCCCGGTTGGGGGCGGCTCGGAGGTTTTCGACGATATCAGAACGGGACACTCGTCGAGCAGCGTCGGAAGTCTTAACCACCTTCTCGCCTCGCAACGTTTTTATATAATTACGCATTTGGTGCCCTCCCTCCTGTCCCCCCACGGCCTTTCGTATGACGGAAGAAGTCACGTTTGCTCTCTATATATATGGAGATAGTAAAGAAGGAAAGAGACGCTTAATTCCGCAGCCCTTCAGGGAGCACGGCGCAGAACCTCACGGCGACAGAAATCCGGTTTGAGTGTCCATATAATTGCTATCGCAATAAAAAAAAATCACCCCCAAGCACTCTGTACAGATGGTTAACCAGCAAAGCTGAAACGTGCGGCCCCGGTGTTTAGCAGTGCGTTAATCCCGACGCTGCACTGAAGCTTTTCTCAATTATTGGTTACATGTTTGAGTTTCTAGTGGAACGCAAGCGCCAATGGCGGGCGGATGCTGCTAACCACGACGCCGAGCTAACTGGAGATATCGAACGCATGCGACAACGGCGAGCCGAGGAAGCGGCGTTGCGGCAGAGCAGCATCAACGTGGCAATGGCGGGAACGCGTTCGCCGGGGCTACAGTGTAGTACACTGTAGCCGGGGCCGAAGCGGGCTTTTCGGAAGCCCGCTTTCGGCGGGAGTTTCTCGAGCGGCACTTGGCGCGCGTGCTTGAGTACGACGCAGAGAACGACGTCACTAACGGCGCTGCCAATGGCGCGCGCGCTTGGGTGCGACGCAGAGAACGACGTAACTGACGGCGCAGCCAATGGAGACCTTTATCGAAACACGTGGCGAACGGTTTTTCGTTTCGCCTAGCCATATACAGCTTTCGCTGTAAAACAACCCTAAAAAGCAATGGCAGTTGCTGAATGACTTTTTGAAGAGGGAGCCGCCTAAGTTTATCTCTAAGAGTGTACGCGACAATCTTACCTTTTGTCAGCGTGCTCAGATAGCAAACGCTTTTTCTGATCATTTCGCATTACCTGAGCGAGAAAACAACTTTTCAGCCTAAAATAGACCGCCTGAGCCATTCATTTTTCCTTCATCCTGTCACGCCGCATGAAGTGCTTTCTATTACGCGTAATCTTCGCAACACAAGTCCAGGATTAGATGGCATTGCAGTGCGCCACCTCAAACTAGTCGCTGATGCCATTTGTGAGCCCCTGAGCGTAGTAATTAACCTGATCTTTAAATGTGGTGAATTTCCGCCATTGCTAAAACGTGCAAAGGTTATTCCAGTTTTTAAGAAAGGTAATCAAGAATTAATATCAAATTACCGTCCCATTTCGATTCTTTCTTCCTAAGTAAAATAATTGAAAAATTATTTTTGATCAGATTAAGCAAGTATTCGGAAAAAATTCATATAATTAAATCCTGCCAGTTTGGTTTTCGGTCTGGAAGCTCTACTAACTTAGCTCCACTTTGTATAACTGATATAATTAGGAATAGTTTTGACAATAATAAATTCGTCGGTTCCGTTTTCTTAGACCTTACTAAGGCATTTGATACTATTGATCACATGATTTTATTTCGTAAGCTTGAAGAATATGGAATAACTGGCCCTGCCCTAGCCTTTTTAAAAAGTTATTTGTATGATAGGGAAATTATTGTATATGCGTGTGAAACTTTTTCCCGTTCTAAAAAAAAAAAAAAAAAAAACAAAAAAAAAAAAACCCTTAACCAAAGGTTACCACAGGGCTCAATACTGGGGCCTTTGCTTTTTTCTGTTACATTAATGATATGCCAGACGTCACAGACTTAAGTCATTACGTTCTGTATGCTGACGATACTATATCTATAACTGATAAGTGTATCTCTTCTCTACTAATCAAACTAAATAAGACTCTTGGCTACCTAATGAAAAGGTGCAACGACAACGGTCTAGTCATTAACCCATCTAAAACGAAATTTTTAGTCTTCCATTCGCACCAAAAGTGACTAGTGATTCCTCCTTCGTTAACCTTAGGCAATCATTCTATTCCCATTAGCGATTCCGTTTCATTTCTAGGTGTTATCCTAGACAGCCATCTCAAGTTTCACCTGCACATCAACCATGCCAAGCTTAAGTGAGCTTTTGGTATCCGTGCGCTTATCAAGGCACGGTACTATTTTTCTCCTTGCATGCTTTGCTTTCACTCTACTTTGCGTTCATTCATTCGCACATTAACTACGGATTAATCGTTTAAGGTAATACATATCTATGTTATTTGTCTTCAGTTCAGCATTTACAAAATCAAGAAATACGTATCACCCACAGTTCACCCCGCTCTAATGCCATCGGTCTACTTGAGCAGTACAATATAAAGAAGTTATTCAACTACAATTTAGCAATAATGTTCCCAGCTGACATTTCAATACATTCAAAGTAGGTCCCTTAAGAATACCAACTCCACTAGGTTCGCATCTAATTATAATTTTTTGTTACCTTCCGTTCGCACTAACTATGGTAAAAAAAAAAAAATCTACATTCGCTACCATTATTGGAATCGTTTTCCTGCTTCACTTAAAATACTACCTACGTTTCAGCGTTTCAAAGCTTCGCTAAATAATTATCTACTAACCTCTGATAATTTTCATGAATAAATATTTGTATTTTCGAGTCACCTAACTAATAAGTATCACCAGTTCTTTTTTTCTTTTTTTTTTGCAGTGTTCACATTGCGCCACATTTTTTTCTCTTTGTTCGTTGTTTTTTCTTCTGCCTTTACAAATTGTATAATTTTTGACACTTCCGTTGTTATTTCTGTTACACTACATCGCATTAGAGCATCGTTTGTTGGGTTTTCTTTTTTTATTATCATTTTTTTCTTGCAACTAATATACCGGGTGTTCAAAATTAAGCTTTACGTAATTTTTAAAAATCGCTTGTGGCAGGTAGCATAATTCTTATCGTTGAGCTGGGTCATTCGAAGAGGCGGACATTAGTAGCTCAAGAAATCGAAACACATATTCAACTAATTAACAATAATTGACGAATTACCTTCTTAGTTAATTACTTTACGACACATATTGAAATTTACGAATTGTAGCCGGTGAGTTTGCAAGACGCATCCACTGAAATGAATTTGCAGGATGATACCAGTTTCGAGATATTATTTCCCTAAGTGTGGGACGATCGAAATACATGGGCGTTCCAGTCACTTTTGTGCTTCAATGTATAAAACAACATTTTGGTTTAAAAAAATGGCTGTGGTTTAGCTCTGGTTAAACATATAGTCGAGTAGCGATAGCTGCAGACCCCCGGTTGCGCTTAGGCTTCGCTTGTAGTTAGACATGTTGTTATTAAACTTAGTGGTTTCCCACTAGACTAAGAAAGGAGAGACGTTGTAGTCAACCAACGGGTAAAAATGCATTTTTCACACCAATGAATACGCTTCTATGATCCGTAAAGTAATGGGCTTTTGTGGCGACATCGTCAATGGCGTAGTTAGACTGCGCATCATAAGAAGCCAACAAACAAAGACACCAAGGACAACATAGGGGAAATTACTTGTACTTGCTAATTGAATTAAAGAAATGATAAATTAATGGAAATGAAAACGGATGAAAAAACAACTGTCCGCAGGTGGGGAACGAGCCCACGTCTTCGCATTACTCGTGCGATGCTCTCACCATTGAGCTACCGCGGAGCCGTTTTCCCATCCACTTTCTGGGGTATTTATGTTTTTTTACGACTAGAACTAACCCTGGGAGTGTTAGCCAGCGCCACCACTCACAAACCTAGAGGCGGATGTGGAACATCCTTTCTGCCGCAGGTGTCACGAGCACGTGATCTTTTTGGGGGATGGCAACTGGTCAATAAACCCACATATTACAGTGGCTGTACACATATGCTACCTGAAGGCATCAATGTTGCCGGATTCGAGCCCTCGTTATGTAATGAACGAGAAGGCAACTTCCCCACTGCGTAGTGGTACTGGGCTGCAACTGAAACTTTGAAGAAACGTCGTGCCGAAGAGACCGAAGAGGAGCGTACCGAACGACTCGACAAATGACGGAAGAGAGATACGGTTAGAAGAGCGCGTTCACAGACCGTTGATAGGGTCGACCAACGCAAGACTGACTTTACGACCAGACTGAGTGAGTGCGAGTCTGCTACCCGTGAGTTTCACCGGCGACAAATCATTCTAATGCCACAACCTCTCACACACTGTGAACACGCTACCAAACGGATTCGCATCCCTCTCTTGTTTTCGTTAGATGGTAATACGGCAAGCTGTAAATAAAGCGGCTAACCACCAGACTTCTGATTAGGCGAAGGGCTCCTTCATCCCCGTCCTTTTCGTGGCTTTATCATTCTTGCGACTTGTCTTGCCGTCTTGATGAGGTTAAGCCCGTGTTGGCAGTGTTGATTTGATTGTAGCCACATGCCTAGTTGTGGTCTCCTCAGGTATTGCATCATTTGCAAGTCTGATCTCCAGTTTATGGGCAGGGTCCGCCGGGACGTTACGATTCCCTTATTGTGTCGCTGCGATCGATTTCAGTCGGAAAGACAAACTTTATCGAACGCATTGCGACGACTTGACGATCGACCGTTGTCCGTGCAGGTGCTCCTTGAAGACCGTCCCCATCGCTCGTCAGCCCACAAAGCTGTGAAGGCACTGTTGTCTTACTTGAGGACGACTGGCCGTACAGTCGAGTTTGCGGCTGCTCTGGCGCCATCTGGCGCAGCGACGCAACAGTGTTGGGAAGTGGGCGCCGCAGCTCGGCCGGCTCGATGAGTATTCTTTCCCGCGCGCTACATTTCGTCTCGGCCACGGTTGAAGCCGTTTTGCTTTGTTCACCTGCCTCCTTATTTTTTATTGCGATAGCAATTATATGGACACTTGAACCGGATTTCTGCCGTCGGCGTCGCCGTCGCCGTCGCCGTCGCCGTGAGGTTCCCTATAGATAAAATCTTCGCCGCGCGCCGTATGCCCGAGAGGAAGCGTGCGGAGACGCGCGCTATCACGGAGAGCGAACGCACTCAATCTCCCACGCGCAAGCAAGGAAGCAGGAAGCCAGCGCCGGAGGGAGCAAGGGGGGGGGGGGGGGGGGGCGCACTTCTCTGCCAACAACCGCGCTCGTCGCTCGCTCGCACCGTCTCTTATCTCCACACGGCTCTGACCTTTAAGTGCATTCGCCGCTCAGTTTCATTTGAAGCGATAGACCGGACGTACCTTCGCCCGCTGCGGCGTATGCTTGCTGCCAGCGTTTTGACAGTCGTTGTCTGATGTCATTCAGTGTGATCTCTTCGTGTTTGTGCGCGCTCACACCACGCTTGTTCATTCAGTTCGTAATAGTCGGGCCACATTTTCCAACGCACGCTACACACGCAATGCTGCCCGGATCGGCAGTGCAGCGCTACAGGTGTGTCCCTTCGCACGCGCTGCCCACGGGAAGCGCTTCTCATCAACACCACCGTTTCACACGTGCCTTCTCGTGGTCATCGAGTCTCTCTTCATGTCGGTCTACTTACGCCGCAGCACACCTGCTTACTTAATCAGCTCATGTTTACTACAATTCATATTGCTACCAAAGCCGCTCACCTTACTTCGTATGACATTGCTGTGTTGCTATCGCATTCATTGCTTCGCCCTTAGGGCGAAACTGTGACATTTTTTTATACGTCTTGCGACGGTGCAATGGCATGCGCTTCATCGGCAAGCGTCAGAGGTGAGAAAAAAGAAAAAAAAAGGGCAAGTGGAACCGGCGATACTGCTGCGTAAAGGGCTGTCACAACCACGAATGTCAGCCCGGGATAAAGTTGTACAGGTTTCCTGGCAAGTCTTATGAGATCGAACGGCGAAAGAAATGGATCGCAGCTGTGAGGAGAGTAAAGTAAGTCAGCTTCTTTGATATTTGTGAGAAGGTTTTGTTCTGTAAAGCGGGCTACACATGCGCGTTTCACAGCTCGTTGTGCGACGCCAGCGGCCATGGCCAGCTGCTGAACATTTAAAAGAAATTTGTCACGACTTTGCTGATTTGACGACTGCTTGCCGTTGTCTTAGCATTCGGTATGATCAGCATAGCACTGGCGTGTGCGATGAGTAATATTTTATGCCAAGGAAGCCTATCTTGTGCTGGCGAGCACTAATTCGACGATCCTCGTTTCGGACGCTGGCACTTGAGAGGCGCGGTTTCACATGGTGCGATTTTTCTTGTGATATACATTTGGGATGTATCATTGTAAAAGCAAAGCGCGTATGCAAGGAAAGGAATTCGCAAGCGAAATCGTATCTCGTGAAATGGGCCTAATGAGCCTCGATCATTGTACATGATGAAAAACGAACATTCGCGTCATGTAAATTAAGATCGCCTAGTTAATAAATTTCGTTTATCAGCGCAGCAGGTGGCTCCGACTGGGTCCCAAACGAGTCAACGAGGATAGCATGGTCACTGCCACACGATCCAACAATCCGAATCGTTTAGCTCACTCGACATGACTGTGCTGACGACAGCCTACGAGTGAGCGTGCAGCTGCACGCGGTCCAGATCGAGCTGTATGACAATCTAAAGTAACAGTGTGACAGGGGCATCAAATGATAGGCCGCGGCGTACAACGCGCCGGAGCGAAATGAGGCATGCATTGCCAACAGTGAGGCGTCGATTAAAAATCGGTCAACTACAACGTTTTCAGGGTGCCAGTTTAGTGACTTCAGTTTTAGTATAACAGTAAGCTTTACTCGCGTGAAGGCTGACGTCGTATACTTGCTTTCCCTGTTGCGAACGGCACTTCGCGTGAACGTCCACGCCGTCCACTTCTTTCACGCAAGCAACATGCGAAGCAGCGTAGAGCTTGTCTCCGCTGGTTAACGCTGCACCGTGAAAGTAATCGTCTATTCCTTTAATAGGCCTGAACCCCGCAAAAACTATTTGTGACATCACAGAGGGCCACGCTTGTACTTTCACGTACACACACGCACAAAAAAAGAAGACGGATCGCGGATATACGCGCGGCTTTCGGAGGCGTGTATACGTAGTTCCGAAATCTCGCTGTCTTCCCCCTTCCCAGTTTCGCGCCGCCCGCCACATGCGACGCTGAGCATCGCGCCACCGCTGCTGCGCAGCAGCGCCGCCTGTTCACTGTACGGAGCCTCATGAACGCCTTTGAATTGCTCAGGCCCTCCGCGTGCGTGCGCGAGCTCACCGTGTCCTTCCTCCTCCCTCCCTCCTCTCTCTATCTCATCTTTCTATTCCCTCTTTCCCGTCCCCCAGAGTAGGGTAGCCAACCAGACGCATTTCTGGTTAACATCCCTGCCTTCTCTTTCTCTCACCTCCTCCTCCTTGCCTCTCCAGACTCGTATAATCTCTGTGACGCGCATTGCAGCCCTTTGGCTCCCGTGTTGCTTTCATTATTCGTGATAAAACATATTAAAATATTAAACTGTTACGCTGTGCACTTTTTATTTTTAAGAGTTGAGCGTTGTGTACGACTTATTCAAAGGAGTAACTCTCCCTGCACTCTTACAGCTCATCTGTTATTCGGGAGGAGTATGCAGCTTTCAGTTTCGCAACTAATAAGGTGGTTCCGCGACAAACCTGCTTAATGAAAAAGATCTCTTGCCGAAGTGTTCATATATAGATAATAACTACTAACGACTAAAATAAGAACTATGCATGGGCAACTTTTATAACTGTGCCGCTCATTGTGATCACCTGGATGTGTGATACGTCGACAACATCCAGTACAAGCCCAGTACCGTTCGTACGCTATAAGTTTTGCATCATAACTTCGCACTGTTTTATTGTAATACACACTAAGCATAGGAGGCTCAAACCCACCCGATCAGTTTGTCTGAGTGGGCGTTCTCGCGGAGCGGGCGAAGCCTCGAGCCGTAGCTGCGCAGTAGGGGAGCGTGACGTGAGCGGCAAACGCCAGCACGCGGGCCTAAGATGGCGTCGCGTGGTAAACCAAACATGAAGCAAAAGACGCTGGCTCGCGCTCTCGGCTACAACGCCACATCGTTCTTCTTGTAGATGGCGTCGTGAATCCTCATTCGCGGTGATTCGCATATCGTAAACAACCAGCATAGTGGTTGGCGCGTTGGAGCGGAAGCGTTGGTCCTCAAAGCAAACGAAGAATCTTCTTAAGGAAATCAAGGTGCCCCAACAGAATTTCAAAGACGGACCCGTTCTTACTCACCTATAACGAATCGGCAACAGATCATCCCAAATTTTATTATCAGAAATATATTATCAGGCACAGCCGTCAAGCTCATGGCAGTGTTGGGCAACGTTCAAAATGTTCCTATAAGTTCGGAGAAACAAATACCTGGCTTTGCTACAGCTGTTGCACTAGCCGTATAAGAGGCGGATTTATCGTGAGTAGAAACGGTGCATTTCGGTAAATAAGAAAGGCTACTTTCATCATCATCATCATCATCATTGCCAGAAGCTGACCCCCCCCCCCCCCCCCCCCCCTCAGAAAAAACCTGGATCCGCCCCTGATCATACATGCGTAATGGACAAATGGTCCCCGGACTGATGTATGCGGACGACAGAGTACTACCCGCGGACAGCGCGAGAGATTTACAGACACTTGCAAATATGCGTGGTAACGCAGCGACAAATCTAGGCCTGAAGTTTAACACAGAGAAATTGGGAATTATGATCTTTCATAGAGAGACGAGTAATTGCGGGGTGTCAATTTAACAGCAAGTCATACCCATTGTCAAGCAATATAAATACCTGGGCGTATACATAAACGAAGGAAATACTTACTCAAACACCCACCAAGATAATCTGAAAATAAAGGGGAAGCGGAATGCAGTAATAATGAAACACAGGGCACTGTGGGGCCACAGATTAGAGCCGCATACCGTTTTTTTTTTATTCTGTCTATCGTGAAATCAGATTGAATCGGACCATCCAACAAAAGACACCACTGGAAGCTAACACGGAAGGTTTGTTTACACGTTGATCACAATAAATCATTGTGAATGAACTTGCCTCACGGCAATTTGGATCGCGATCGACTGCAATCGCGGTCCTCAATCGCGGGCATAGCATGCACAGTCCTGCTGAGTGAACTCAACTGTCTCCTGGCGACCTTTCTTCATAGCCAGCAAAAAAAAAAAAAAAAAAAAAAAACCAGGTCGGGTCTATCACAGTAGGCATTGCGCGAGTGACACTGGTATTATAAGGTGTCTTTTTTTCCCCTTTTGCTAAGACCAGCTTTACGTTTTCTTCGCTTTCCTGTTGAAGGGATTTCAGTGCTGCAGTCTAGCGCAAAAAGAAAGCACCTTTCTCTTTCCCAACATGGCACTGTCTTGGATGATCGTATGTGGTAATCAACACAAGCAGTCAGTGTTCATGCATTTTATTTACAAGTTTTACTACACCTTACATATAAATAGTTGTTATGCGGGGACTGCGACCATGCATTTCCTTTTGTAAGAAAAAAACAAGAACCAAAAGAAAATGCTCATCATATGTAAAGGAAATTTTCATCTACAAAGTCTGCAATATGGGAAACCAGCGCTGCTCAGGGGTACCAAAGGTAGTTTTAGCCAAGTGCACCATTGTTTTTAACACTGTCTTTTAAAAGCAACTGGCATCTCTGCAACATGAAGCTACGTAGGAAAATTTTATTACTGATAGCGTGTCATTTTACGCGCGCTTCTTGTCGGTGGATATTTATCAGGAACAATGATCGAAGAAAACAATATTAAAGTGAAATAAACCAAGTTTATTAGCTGCGTGGTGCGAAGAATGACCGATGTATTTCTACGTAATTAAATCAAAGGGTACATTGAGAATGGTACAAATGGTACAGTGAGAACTCCCGACCGTGCACGTTTGCATACGAAACACACGTATTAGTGAATACTGCACATAAAACTCTCATTCGCAGAAATAATATTCATAGCAGGCAATTAAAACTATATATATGCAAGTGTTATTGATATGCTGTACGACGCCGAACAGTCGTTTCCGTACGAATGTAACGCATAACAGCACTATTGCAGTCTCAAAGATGAGTTACCGATGCAAGTGCGGACTGTTATTCCGAATGATTGTGCTGCCGGAGAGTTGTGGCTGTTGCGCAAAGGCGCAGTTCCTGAGAGAATTAACGCAGGGGTGTTAATAAGTCCAGCTAATAAGCCCTGCTAATAAGTGTAATAAGCTGTCATTCAATATAAATGCCCCGTTTTGGGGCAGCCTATAAATCTGCTAACTTGATTCAGGCAAGGAAAACTTTTTTTTTTTTTTGACAGTCTCACCATCTTTGCAACCCATTAAAACTGGGTGCCCCATGTGGTACCGCACTTATCTTCTTGAACGAACGCAGCAGATCTATACATATCTGTACGTGTATGTGAGGTATGCCGTTTCTCTAATTGCTTCCTTATTGTCGTTATGATAGTGCGTTGAATAACTGAAAGCAGCCGTTTATAATATACAAGCTGCTTAGTTGAGCGGACAGACATTTGGGAATGGCATTACATTTATGTATGAAATATAGGATAAGCGTAACATGTTTTTCTCGGAAATCAGACTCGAGAATAATTTATTTTGTTTACACTCCTAGAAAAAAGACGAAGAACGCAGCCACCTGTCTTTTTATTTTTAGTTCAAACAAATTTGTGGGTTTTATGTGGCAAAACCACGATATGAGTATGAGGCACCCGGTTTAGATTTCCCCACCTGGGGCTTTTTAACGTGCACCTAAATAGAAGTACACGAGTGTTTTCCATTTGTTCCCATCGAATTCCGCGACGGATTGAACCCGCGAGCTCCAGTTTAGCAGCGCAACGCCGTATCCACTATACCGGGTGTTCGAAATTAAGGTTTAGGGAATTTTTAAAAATCTCCTGTGGCAGTTAGCACAATTCTCATTGATGAGCTGGGTTATTCGAAGAGGCGGACATTAGTAGCACGAGAAATCGAAACACCTATTCAACTTATTAACAAAATTGATTAATGAGCTTCTTAGTTAATTACTTTACGACACATATTGCAATTTACGAATTGTAGCCGGTGAGGTTGCAAAACGCATCCACTTGAAATGAATTTCCAGAATGACACCGACCGCGATAAAAGACCCCGTACCAATTACTCCGCATTCTGTTACGCGAGTAAGGCGGAAACTTGAATAGAATGTTGCGCTGCAGTTTTTTTTTTTTTCAATAACGATGCTTCCCGTAAATCTGAGTACCCGCCGCGGGGGCTCAGTTAGCTAAGGCGTTGCGCTGCTGAGGACGAGTTCGCGGAATCGAATCCCGGCCGCGGCGGCCGCATTTCGGTGGAGGCGAAATGCAAGAAGCCCGTGTGCTTGCGTTGTAGTGGACGTTAATGAACCCCAGGTGGTCAAAATTAATCCGGAGCCCTCCACTACGGTGTACCTTATAATCAGAACTCGTTTTGGCACGTAAAAAAAAACCCAAAAGAAGAAAGAAATCTGAGTACAAGGTACCGGATGGGGCAGATATGATTTACTTGTTTGAAGCGGCAAGCAGGAAGGTTACATATGTTTCTCCGTTTGCGTTTTGCAAGACCTACTGATGGAAAACTATATGCGGAACAATACACACGAGAGATACATGCTGCTTGAAGAACGAGAAAAATATTTGTTCTCCAAAGGGAACCGTACAATAACATAGTAGAATGAAAGCCGACACTGCGGCCGCAATGCACGCGCATCACCGAGCGGCATTAAAAAATAAAATGAAGAGAAAGAAAGGCATTTATTCTTAAGACATATATACATGTCATATTCGATTATGAACACCATTTGAGAGGTCTTAACGCAAATACCAGCGCGCGAAGTAGTGCGAATGACCCTGCCGAGCAGTATCACCAGCAGTTTCCAACGGCGCGACCTTGATGTGGCCCAATCCAGTTCGATCGCAGCGCCGCCACAGTATTTTTCCACGTCGGGCGCCTCACTGCAAAGCATGCGCCGCCCCAGCCGCTCGTCCCACTCGACCATATTCTAGTACACTCTAATCGGAACGCACGACAGGACTAATACTGCACCGACTGGCAGCGCCGCGACGCGCGGCGCTATATATAGACCGGCCACACGTTCAGCTTAGAGGGAGAGAGAGAGAGAGATAAAAGAGATGAGAAATGCAGGGAGGTTAACCGGTAGATATCCACTTTGCTACTCTGCACTAGGGAACGGGTAAGGAGAGACAAAAAAAAAGAAAAAAAAGCTAGGCAGACTGCAACCGTAATCTTTACCGGGAAACGCTTGCGGCGAACGCTATGCGCGAAGGCGACTTTTCTTGTTCTTTTTCCCCTTTCCTCCGCACGGCCGGCGCCGCCGCTGCCGCGGAGGGATGGATGGCTGCTATGAGCGTTCCCTTTGAAACGGGGTGGTGGTTTGCGCCACCAAGCCCTTGTTATTATCTTGCGCTACCTATGTTAAAAAAAACGCAAAGAATTGCCGTCGTCAAACTGTCTAAATTCCTATTGGGAGCTTTGTTTTTGTACGCCACCGTTGTCTCCCGTCTCCCTACTTTTCTGCCACCAAACTTCCAATCGCCTCTTACTAATCTGTATTGCGGGCAGGTTTACTTTCGCCCTGCTATCGCTGAACCCAAGGGCTTCAAGGAGGCCAGATTAGCTTAGATCGACCGCTGGGCAGATATCTTCACATTCCAATAAAACATGCTCCATCGTTTCCCTGGCTTTATATATAGCTATATAAAAGAAACTGCTATGAGTAGCTGCTATCCTCATCCCTACCCATTCAATTCAAACTGTATGTTCTATATAAATCTCCCACGAATGCTGCATACAGTCGTTGCCTTTGCCTTCCCCTTCCAGAATATCCCACAATATGTTGCGGTTTACGTTGTCATACGCTCCGGTAATGTCTAAAAAAGCCACATATAGCGGTCTCCTTTCTTCTCTAGATATTTCAATACACTGAGCTAGGGCAAATAAGTTATCATCCAGACGCCTACCGATTGCAAGCATATGCGTCTTCTTCCTTGGTTTACCTCGCTTTATAGGTATGCGTTATAAAGCATCCCGATCTCGCTTCGAAAAGTAAAGAGCTTCCCTTTAAGTTATCATAAATTGTTTGTTTCCCGATTTCGTTTTTTCCTCTTAGGTGGTTACTCATAGCAGCTTTCGTTTCCATTGCCGCCACCCATGATATTGTCTCAACCTCTCTGACTTTGTGTTTGACGTTCCTTGTTGTTATCTTGCTCACCATACCGGTCGCATACTTGCTGGTAAGCTTCCTAGTTCTTTTTATCCAATGTGAATCAATGTATTTCCGGTACAAATATCTAAACACCTCTCGCACCCCATTTACTTTCTTCCATATTCCTCAGTCGTTCTTCAAAATAAATTTTACTCTGAGCCTCCCTCCCTTCAAAACTTGTCCAGCCCATATCAACCTGCACAGCTTCATTAGTAGTTTTCCCGTGAGCGCCCAACGCGAGGCGCCCCACTGACCTTTGGTTGCCATCGAGTCCTGATTGCACCCCTGACTTCAAGCAAACAACCGCATTTTCAAATGTAAGTCTTGTAACCATTACAGTTTTCCACATACCCCGGAGCACCTCGTACCTATTGTATCCCCATAGCGCTCTGTGTTTCTTTATGGCCGCATTTCTCTTTCCTTTTGCTATTATTGTTTTTCCATGTATCTACGGATATCTATAGCCTTCGTTTATCCATAAACTAAGGTATTTGTATTCTTTTACCCGAGGAATTTCCTGGCCCTGTATCAACACTGTCTGTTCACTGTTTTCATTGAATACGATTAAACCTGATTTTTACCGCTAAATTTAAATCCTAAATTCCCGCATTCTTCTCCACAGATATCAGCCAGACGTTGCATATCACTTTTCTTGATAGCAAGCAACACAATGTCGTCCGCATGAAATAAAACTGGAAGCTGATGCTCAACTATTGTGCCATGCTTGTTTGTACGAGAGGTTAAAACCGATATTGATACCTTCTTGTTTCCATCCTTACAATGTACATCGTAAACAGCAGCGGGGAGAGAGGGCACCCCTGTCTCAGTCCCTTGCTGATATCATCGTCGCTCCTCACCCATTCAATTCAAACTGCATAGTCTAAATAAAGCTCCCTCAAATGCTGCATACAGTCGTTCTCTATGCCTTCCAAAATATCCCACAAAATGTCGCGGTCTACGCTGTCACACGCTCCGGTAATGTCTAAAAAAGCCACGTACAGCGGTCTCCTTTCTTCTCTGGATTTTCAATACACTGAGTAAGGACAAATAAGTTTTCATCCAGACGCCTACCGATTCTGAAGCCATTCCGAAGTTCGCCCAATATACGATTATTCTCTGTCCATGCTTGCTGCTTTATTTTAATCGCCGGCATTGCTAGCCCGTATAGTAGCGATGTAATTGTCAAGGGTCTATATGAGGGAATTCTATCTTTTCCCGCATCCCATTTATAAATTAAAGTCATTCTACTTTGTCGTCAACTGTCTGATATTCGTCCATCCTTTAAGCTTTTTCCTACTGCGTTCAGTAGAGCTTCCTTACTTTTTGGCCATAGTTCCTTATTCAGCCTAACGGGAACCTCGTCTAGCTCTGTGGCTGTGCTCTTAGGAATTTTCTCTTCGGCTTTCTTCGTGCATCGAGCGGCCAGTCGCGCGGCAATTTTGCGTGTATTCGCTGGCTTCTCTCATGCTTGGAAAAACACTTTAATGTATAGTACGTATTGAGCAACAGAAAGCTGTACGTATGAGGAAATTTTCATGTTGCTCTACAATCTCATCTAATTAGAATATTTGGAAAGTTGATTAATTAATTAGGACTAATTATGTAATTAGACGGAATGAGAAAAATAATCTGAGTATCTCCAAGCGACGGCAAACACCATTACATTGGTTCTGTCAAGCTACGTCGCATTTGCATATTTTTAAAGTTTGGCCCGAGTTAAGTGGGACACCCGGTGTACAGTGTTGAAGGCAATTAAGGTACAGATTTGTGTTTATTGTTTGCTGTAATACATTACCTTAAGTTTGTCTTAATTGCTTCTATAGTAGTTAGTGTCGAGTCCACAGTTAACGTATTGAAGTTAAATGGTACTTAAAAAGCACGAGTTCTCTTTTCCTAACTAGTGTATATTCTGAGAATAAAAAAAAAATTGAACTTGACGTATGGTTTGTTGTTTTAAATATTGAATTTTATCGACATCGGAAAAATATTCGCTTCCCTTGCGTCGAGATGGTGACAGCCGGTTGTCATTTCCTTCACATTTCCCGCATCAGCTGTGGTGTCCACCGTCGTGTGGGGAGTGTGGCGCCATCCTAGCGCGGGCCTCGGACTCGAAGCAAGCGGTCCGCCCGGTACAGAATGGCCTCTAAGATCTCCTGCAAACACTGCTGATTCGTTCATTGCTGACGGCCTCTTCAGTCACGATTTGTGGTAATCTCCAGGCATGCATCTACGCACAAAACCTTTTTAGTACACGGCGTTAACAGCAGTGGAGTGTTCTAGGAATAAAAGGAAGGCAATCTATGGCAGTTTAGATTGATTCTTGCCGTTACAGACTCCATCCTGTGATTACGAGCACCCAAGTCAGCCCGCTTTGAGAAATAACGGAGCACTGTGCAATGCGACGCGCATGCGCTGGCTATCGGTTACGGATATTGCAGTATTAGCGAGCTTTCCCACTCCCCCTCCGCCACAAAGTCGATAGTCGGCGTTTCTGTTGTTTGGTTCTCTTGTGTCCGTGTCTGCACGCCTTACCTCATTTCACGATGAATCCATACCAATATGCCACCTCAACTTCCTGTACTTTTAAAATTCTCTCTCTCTCTCTCTCTCTCTCTCTCTATATATATATATATATATATATATATATATATATATATATATATATATATATATATATATATATATATTTGTGGCTGGCTTCGATTAATACGTCGTCGCCTTCGCCAGTCGTGCACTCACTAAACGTGAATCGAACTACTCTGTAACTGAACAAGAATGCCTGGCTATAATTTGGGCCATAACCAAATTCCGCCCATATCTCTATGGCCGCCCATTTGACGTGATAACTGATCACCATTCGTTGATTCGTTGTGCTGTCTGTCGTCCTTAAAAGAACCATCCGGTCGTCTTGCTCGATGGGCGCTTCGACTGCAGGATTCGAGTGCTGTACCGTTCTGGCCGAAAACACTCGGATGCGGTTCCCTTGTCTCGTTCGCCACTAACAGACGAAGTTACCTCCCCGAAGGCCCCATTGTCCGAGTCTTCCCTTGCTGCCACGCCGCCACGGCTATTCTTCTGGAGCAGAAGAACGACCCATGGATTGCGTCAATGCTCAGTTTCTTGTCCACCCCATCGACAACCACTACCAATCGCGCATTACGTCGTCAAGCACATCACTTCTCCATTCGCGACGGGCTCTGTACCTTCGTAACTACCTCCCGGGCGGCCGCAAATGGTTGCTTGTCATCCCTCGGCATCTACGTTCGGATATTTGTGCAGCGTTCCACGACGACCCCCAGTGTACTAAAGACATACGCAGGTGTACTAAAGACATACGCACGTCTACACATTCGTTACTACTGGCGAGGGATGTATCGATTAATCCGTCATTATGTCCGGTCCTGTCTCGTTTGCCAACGCCGCAAAGATCCCCCTGGTCGTTCAACCGCTCCATTGCAGCCTTTGCCTTGCCCAGCATGTGCTTTTGATCGAGTAGGTATCGACATTTATGGACCTCTGCCAACCACATCAGACGGCAACCGCTGGGTAATCGTAGTCATCGACCATCTTACGCGCTATATATGCGGAAACTTCCCCTTTGTCCAGCGCTTCTGCACGTGACGTCTCTTGGTTTCTCCTGCGCCACATCATCCTTCGCCACGGAGCTCGTGGGGAATTACTCAGTGGCAGAGGCCGCGTCTTGCTCACCGAAGTCATCGAGGCTCTCCTCAAAGAATGCCGCATCATTCATCGCACCACTACTGCATACCATCCGCAGACTAATGGCATGACCGAGCGCTTTAATCGCACTCTTGGTGACATGCTTCCTTTAAAACTTTTTGAGCCTTACATTGTAAAACTTATCCCTAGCCTCCCCGACAAGATGCTTCAGGTCCTTACTCATGTGCCTAATGGCACTACTTTTAACAGGATCACACATACTCCTGTTTGTCCACCGCTTCCGTTTTAATTTTCGTTTGGCGTGTATAATTTCTCTCGAGATCCATGGATTCCGCTTTCTTATGCGTATCGAACGTCTCGGGATAAAGTGCCTGGTAGAGTAGTCAACTATGTTTGAAAAGCTATCCCACAATTCGTCAACTGTAGCACTGACCCCAAAAAGACACGTACATGAAATCGTCAAATGGTAGCCCAGCACAGAGACATCATCGGCGGCCGCAAAGTTGACAACTATGTTACTATGCGTGTGACCTGGCATAGGCGCCGACTACGGGGGGGCTCCGAGGCCCGAGACCGCCCCCCCCCCCCCCCCCCCGCCCCTAATATGTCATTACCGGAGTTCTGTTACCCATATAATTTGAGGATTCTCTTGCGTTTCCTCCACATTTTCACTTTTGTTGTGGCTAAAAGCTTACGGCACCATTGTTGGCGGGGACGTGCACGGCTTTTGATTTATACTTTCGCTTTATTTCGGCAAATCCTGACAATAGGATGACAAGCGCATTAGAAGCACCAGCGGCGGCTACCTCATCCGTGTTTCCTCACTTTAACATTTAAAAAAAATTCCGCTGAGAACACCACGCACAGACACAATATATATAAATATCTACAAAGGACAAAGTTTATTATATTTTTTAAAGAGGAGGAGGTAGCCAACTAAATGAATAGCCTACACCGAGAGAATGAATATGTTGATGTATGTTGACCTCACTTCAAATTACTTTGCGTGCTTTTTTGACCTTGAATAACCTTCAGACTTCAGTGACCCCTTCGGCTGAGTCTTCTATCAACGGCGTGTAAAAAGCACGTGAGTGATATGTGTCTCAATATTGATTCTCTTTCCAGTAGCCAATGCTAACGTAACCGATCAAACGTACTCTCGCACGGCCGCGCGGACCGTATCTTGAAGCGATCTGCGAAGCGGACAGAATGTGCCGACCGCTGATAGCTCCGCGCGCTGTGTTTTCACCGTTTCGTTCACGTTGAAGCGACAGGCAGCACGAAGGTAAAATCGCTCGCTGCTATAACTTGCATAATTACAACTACCATTGAGGTCATACTTTGCTTACATAGGGGGAACAATGCGCCAAGTTTATGTGTGAGGGTAAATACGTGTTGATAAAATACAGCTTCAAAAAGTTGTTAGAAAGTATTCGAATGGGAAAACCCACTAAGCTTCAACAAAGGCGCTCCCTCACCAGAACAGGAATTGGCATCTTTGGTGCAGTTTTCGACCACTATATCCCTATGATCCCTGAGGCGCAAGTTGGCATCAGATAGCGCAATTAAGACAAGGATAATTGGAGATCGCACGGAGAGGCCTTCGTCCTGCAGTGAACATAAATTTAGGCTGATGATGATGATGATTCTAATCTATCACGCTGCTGTTATTAGCTAGGTTTCCCAATGTCCCACGAGAATTCTGCGTTTCAGATATATTACAGTTTGAAGGAATAGGCAGCATTTTAAGTACAATGTGTCGCGTAGTTTCAACGTTGCTGACTTATTTAGAAGCGTTACGAATCATTATTGAGCCCTCTTCTTTAATTTTTCTTTTACAACTTCAGAGAAAGGGGACTAATTATGACACTTGCAGTAAATTACGCATGCAAGCGGTCCGGAGCTTAATCATGAATGTGTTTTGCGAACAAGTTATAATTTATCCCGCTGCCCTCTGAACTCAACTGATACTGAGTTCGAGGTGGGGTGCTGAAGGAGGAAGGACATCATGGTAAATGTTACGGCGAAGTAACATGTGTGTCGATGAATTACTGGCCTTTTAAAAATCACAGCAAGAAGTGCTCCAAAGCATCTCATGGGGACAAGGTTTCAAAAGGAACAGTCATATACGGGCAACATTTTGAAGTATGCGATGTAATTGCACGAAACTGAAATATTTATTGCAACTATTCGAAAGAAGCAGCTTCGCTGGAAATCGGGTTGTAATTCAGGTCGCACACAGGTCGCACACATAATCAGGTCGCACACATCTGCTGTCTTTTTTTTCTTGCGAATATTGCAAGTCATTTATATTGATTGTACTTCGTCGTTTATAACCTCGACAGTACTATTACCTAAACTATCGATACACAAATGCTGTCGACTTAAACACTAACTACAATTCTTTGTTTAATTATTAAAACTATTAGTAGCAAATGTGCATCTGTTATGCGCGCTGTACTGCTGGGCGGGACCTCTGTGAGGCACCTTTTAACGCGATACCCCGTGTCGCAGAAAATCCGGCGTTGGTGTCGGCGTCTGGTGGAAATAATCATGCCGAACCACCCTGACCGGATGGGCCCTTCGCGTGACGCAAGGCGTTAGTGAACGAAAATTGAATTTGTCAAAGTAAAATCCGTCAGAAAAATCGTAAAGTACGACATAACCAGAACCTGCAGAGGTGACAGCGTCGGATTGTTTTATTGCGATAGCAATTATATGGACACTTCAACCGAATGTCTGCCGTCGGCGTCGCTGTCGTCGTCGCCGTCGCCGTCGCCGTGAGGTTCCCTATAGATAAAATCTTCGCCGCGCGCCGTATGCCCGAGCGGAAGCGTGCGGGGACGCGCGCTATCACGCACGGAGAGCGAACGCACTCAATCTCCCGCGCGCAAGCAAGGAAGCAGGAAGCCAGCGCCGGAAAGAGCGGGAAGGGGGGGGGGGGGCGCACTTCTACTCCGCCAACAACCGCGCTCGTCGCTCGTCTGCACCGTCTCTTATCTCCACACGGCTCTGACCTTTATGCGCCGTGCATTCGTCGCTCAGTTTCCGTTGAAGCGATAGACCGCACGTAACTTCGCCCGCAGCGGCGTATGCTTGCTGCCAGCGTTTTGACAGTCGTTGTCTGCAGTCATTCAGTGTGATCTATTCGTGTTTGTTTGTGCGCGCTCACACCACGCTTGTTCATTCAGTTAGTAATAGTCGGGTCACATTTTCCAACGCACGCTACACATGCAATACTGCCCGGATCGGCAGTGCAGCGCTACAGGTGTGTCCCTTCGCACGCGCTGCCCACGGGAAGCGCTTCTCATCAACACCACCGTTTCACACGCGCCTTCTCGTGGTCATCGAGCCTCTCTTCATGTCGGTCTACTTACGCCGCAGCACACCTGCTTACTTAATCAGCTCATGTTTACTACAATTCATATTGCTACCAAAGCCGCTCACCTTACTTCGTATGACATTGCTGTGTTGCTATCGCATTCATTGCTTCGCCCTTAGGGCGAAACTATGACATTTTTTTTTTGAATATACGAGAAAAACGCCTGATAAGCAGCCAGGGATCTTCGAATGCTATCGTGCTCCACTCTTAAAGGCGAAACTTAAGCGTCCTCCAATTCTGATGGTGTTTCGCTGTACTTTGGTTCTAGGCAACATTGATGGAAATGTTGAAAACCGAGCCTTTCTAAATTTTGATCGGGCCCCATGTCACAGAAAATACGGTGTCGGTGTCGGCGTCAACGGCGTCTAATAACGCTATCGCGTTCCACTCTTAAAGGCGAAGCTTAAGCGTACTGCAAGTTTTTGTCCCTGCAATAATTTTGCGATTGTATATAGTTGCAAGCAATAAATTCAAAAGGCGCGTATACGGCGGAAGGACTGGGAAAAGCGCTGCTGCTCGGCTGCAAGGCCCGTTATTTGCCTTCTCAGGCTTCCCTTCGTCTCCTGCTTTTTTTTTTTTTTTTTTTCAGCGGTGCAAATGAGAGCCTCCGGCGAGCAATTTCCCCCAGACTATAGGAACCTTGGCCTTGGACGCCCGTGGACGGTGGCGTTGGACAAGATTCGTTGAATTCGGCAGCGCGCACAGTTGCAGCGTACAGTCGCGCCTCCACGAGCATCGAGTGAAATCTCCTTGAAAGTAACGTTTGCCGAAAGAGACTTGGCAGTGCTTTGATAAGAGGAAGCGCATCTGCCCGCGCTTCTACATTGAAACGGGAAATATTCGGGTCGTTTGCGGACACGTGCGGCATACGCCACCAACGCGCGTGTGTTGTCGCGTGTTCAAACGGTAATCTTTACACTTTAGTGACGTAACGATGCGGCCGAGACACGCTTGGCACGATAAAGCTTTCTGCCAGAGCTAAACTACTTGAGCGTGACGTTCGGGAGAAAAAAAAAAAAAAAGCCGTAGTGCTTTGATAAGGAGAGGCGCTCCAAGCTTCACCGTTCATATATGGCCATTGCGATAACTCGCATGGTGAAAACCACGGTGAAAGTCACGGCCGGGAGAGCGCGTTGGCCACAACTAGGTAATCTGACGGAGCAGCTCAACCGCGCTACGATTCGGCGAGCCGGCAATGCGGGAGAGAAGGCCTCCCTGGCCGCGGTGCTAGAGGAGCTATAAAACGGCCGCAGCGGAGTCGCCGCGCGCACCGCTGAAGACGGCATCTCCTCGACGACCTTCGGGTGCGTATGGAAAACGACGTCACCGGCTCGAACACGCGCGCCCTTGAGGCGGCGGAGGGGGAGAGACCCCGAGTGGAAAGGAGTGCACATACCGCATTTGAGCGAATAGTCCCCTCTGCCAGATCAGCACTTGCCCTAACGCTAGCATGCCGGCGATAGTTCACTGCGTAAATGCGCGCTGTATCCCAAGTCACGTTAAGAACACGACTCGACCATCCTTCATCTCTCTTCTATAGGAGCCTACCTCCCTTTTTCAAAATCTAAAGTTTATAAACAGCAGCAGACGCATAAAATAATGTAAGAATCACCAGCGGATACCACATACTTACGTTCGAGGGCGCTTTCTATTTGTGATTGCCTTATACCGCAAATCTTGGTTTGATCTAGTGGATGTGTCATATACCTCCGGAAATAAACGGCGCAATAACAGAGCCGCAGAGGAGGAGAACACGACCTGAGTCGCATGTGCGTGTTCTTTATTGTCCGCGTCTATTGAGCGCCGTTGATTTCCGGAATCCTTGTACGCGCGCAGATACGATAATCCGGTCGGGAAAACCGCGGCTTGCGTGTGCGCGTGGCGCAAGCGCTGTTGCGTTCTTCCTGCTTCATCCTCTCGCGATTACGGGGCGGATACTTCAAAGCGGTACACCTGCCCACTGTACCGCGCCAATTGTGAGGCTGTTCTTTCCGGACTAGGCCCGGCTGGCCGCACAAGGCTCTTCCCTCCCGGGCACTCTGCCGGAGCTCTTGCAGGTACGTGCACGGCTAATCCTGCGCGCTGCGTGCATGCAGTGAGACGATGGAACGCCGCAGCAGTCGCGTCTAGTGACGTCAGCCAGCGTCCCCCGTGAATGGCGGGTCGGCCTGATAAGCTCAGTCTCGTATCGTGCAGCATCATACGAGACCACGTGACCCTTTTCGTCTTGCTCCTTAAAAAGGTGTTTTCTCGCAGCAAGCATGGTGTGCGATGGCTGGCCGTTGGCGTCGCGTGGAGCCTGTCATCGGAAGCAAACGCGCGTGATCACAGCCATCGCTTGCAAAGGTTGTGTCCCTCAATCCCCACAAGGTGTCCGCCGAATTTTTTTTTATAGATAACGTCAACAAGAGCAAAATATTTCCCCCCCTCATCTCTGTAATCGTGTTGTTCGGAAACCAGATAATTCAGTCGTTTATTGACCCTTTTCGCGGCGATCACCTAAGTGCTGCCATGTTTGATCATGTGATGACCCGTCCATTGCTTGCCTCAGCTGCCTCCGTGTTTACAATGAATGTACACGACGCCCGGTGCGGCTCAGAAAACCTCTGTTTCGGGAGATATCGACTGGTTGGAGGACACGAAGCTTTGGCCACATCTTCAGAGGACACGTAAAAGCGCTTTCGGAGCTCATTAAGCTTTGTCCAAATGGCGCGAGCAGCCTATATTGTGCTTGTTCTAAAAGCGAACTAGGCTAAACATGTATTTCAAGCTATCCAAATTTCCGCTTGTGAATTGAATCAGGATCAGTGTGTTTTGCTCGTCGTTCTTTATTTTGCAAATACTTTGAAACAGTGGTTTGTCACGTTTCTGAGTCAGTGAACTTCGTCGGTGCGGTCACTATCTGATTATTTTCTGCCTAATCGCTCACGTGTTTGCTCAGTTGCAATAGATGCGTTCTTGCTGCACACAAGGCTTGGAACGTAGCTGTTCTGTACTTTGTAATAGCTTGTAACAAATCTATTATCGCTATTAACTCGCTTACCGTCACGAAAAATTCTGCTTCGGCCATTCGTGCGCTGTCGATGTAGTAGCTGGCACCCATGCTTTGGCGCACTGATTCGAGTGTGCGCCCATTCACATATTCTTAATACGCTGGCGATAGAGTTTGCTTTGTGTACGTTTGCGTGCAAGTTGAGGTAGGTGTGTGCAGATAACTTGCGCGAAACTTACTATGCCAGGAAGCGGCGCTACTCTCTTTGCCACTGTGCAACGAGCGGTACTCACTCTTGCTGACGTTCCGGGTTTGAAGTTCTGTCTTTGGAGGTTGCGCTTGCGGATGAGTGATTTTTTTTTTATCCCCGAGGAAAGTCGTGCATCGAGAAGCGCCGGCAACAAAGGCAGTCCCTATGTAGCAATGGTCCGTGAACTTGGTCATACATATTAACGCGATAGCGTTTAGGGCCCCGTGTCGCAGAAAATCCGGCGTCGGCGTCGGCATTGGCGCCCGCGGCCGAGAAAATCATCCCCCACCACGTTTAGGTATGCCACACCATTCTATCATTAATGTTGCTCATACCTTGTCTTGCATTCTTGGCAAGGCTATTCCTCGGAATTTTGAGAATGACAATCCACAAACAAATGTCATGAAACAAAACACCCACAGCGCATGCCTTTTATGTTCAATCTTCTCAGATTGAAATATTATAAGTGCGAAACCAATACGGAAACCTGAAAATGATGTCAATTCTTTGGCGTGGTTGTGCACTATCTCCGGGATCGGCCCACGCAAGAGGCTCACCAGAAAGCTCGCCTACGCGCATAGCGTTCGCCGCCAGTGTTTGCCAGTAACCAACTAACCATTACGGTTGCATAAGCTGCAGTCGTCGGGAACCATGAGTAGCAGTCAGGAATCTTTGAATGTTATCGCATTCCACTCCTAAAAACGAAGCTTAAGCGTACTCTCAATTTTAACACGAAAGTGTTTTATGCCGGGGTCCACCAAGACTTCACTGACGTATTTCCGTCACGGAAATACGTCATAGAACATAATACAAAGAAAGAAACCAGAAGAAAAAGTTCCACAAACATGCAAAATTTGGAAATCGAACCCACGACCTCTCGGTCCGCGACGATAGATCGCCGAGCGTTTAACCCATTGCGCCACAAACGCATTTGCAGAGAGCTCCACAGACGCGCCTTATATATCTAACATTCCTCCGTGTACCCGCGCTCTTGCTCGGGGCGGTGCCGCCGCCTACGAGCAGAAAAGAGAAGTACTGCATTATGACACTAACGCGCACCGACAGTGAACGCTTCGGTGGTCTCAGCACTACGACGCCTCGATGCCAGCATTAGAAGGGACGCTGGCATCAAGAAGCACTACCAACGCCACCTAGGTGGCGTTCACCGTACTCAGCACAGCGGAGCGTGGCCTCCGCAATTAGCTCTGAAAATGTTTCTGAAGTTGATTGCGGAGGCTGCAATTACGACGCGCTGTACGCGCTGATTTGACTCGGTGACGATTCAATTACGTGCTTTGTCTTGCGCGTTGTATTAGTGTGTCAGTTACGTGCTTCGTCTTTCGCGTTGTGCTAGCGTGTGCAGCGTAGTGCAGCTTCCATATGCACGACGGTTGCTCATGGTCATCGACGTTGGTAGTCGTGATGGAGGAGACGTGCCACCAGGCGTCAGCGTGGGTGCATCAACGCCTAAGGGCGCTTTAGCCACAAAACACCAATAGACATTATATATCAATGTGCAATAAACATTACACTACTTCTGTGAAGACACGTTTCACTTTCGTGTTCTATACCGATTCCTATATAAGAGGGATCAACCACATTTTTGATTCCATTCCTTAATATAGCAGTCACTATTTTTGCAGTAATCTACTGCACACGTCTTCAAACCACCGCTCCAAAATTTGCATCATGAATGGAGCACAGTGCGTGAGCGAAAACCCAGTTGTATTTCCGACAGCTGATCGCATAGAAACAAGGCAGAAACGCTATTGGTTTCGTAGTCGTGCGCTTTCGCTGAGGCAACGTGCGGCGCGCCGCCGAAAGCGCCATCTTGTTTCGCGAGAACAAACTGCTCCGCGAAAAGGTCAATACACACCGTTCCAACAGGAGCCAGACCCCCCCCCCCCCCCCCCCCCCCGGCTCCAATGTTTATGTCCTGCAGTGGACATAAATATAGGGTGATGACGATGATGACAACTGATGTCTTTATTATGTCTTATGTATGTATTATTAAGCCTTTCACAGACATAATGACGGACCAACAAAATTCGGCAGACACACTTAAGTCTGCGTACGTGTGGGAATGCGAAAGCATTATACCGTTTGTGGACCTGGGAACGTCATGAACGCGCTCATTTTATACACTCATGACGTGGCGCCACCTCCTCCCAATTGGCTGCGACGTCACGTGCCCAATGACGCACTAGGCACACCTTTAGTCAGCCAGAACCGTGGTGGCGTCGGGGAAGCGTGCTCGTCTCGCACCCCGGAGGCCCGGGTACGATTCCCACCCCTACCGAAATGTATCAAATTTTAACGCGATGGCGTTAAAGGCCCCGTGTCGCGGAAAATCCGGCGTCGGTGTCGGTCTTGGCGTCCGCGGCCAAGAAAAGCATCCCGAACCACTCCGACCACGCAGGCACTCCGCGTGGCGCAGAAGCGCTGGTGAACTAATCAAATTTCTCAAAGTAAAATGCGTGAGAAAAATCGTAAAGTACGACGTAACCACAACCTGCAGACGTGATAGCGTCGGATTGTAATTTTGAATATACGAGAAAACATAATTATCTCACGTGGAAACTCAAACACAAGCTCCTTTCCCAGCATTTCTGCCACGCATATACAGCGGCACGCCGCGTTTTGCTCCTAGCAAAAATATATACCATCCAGATGGCGCTCGCCTCCTCGGCCGCCGCATGCAGAGGCGAAGTTCGGGAAAAAAGAAAGCTGCAGTTGCCGGGAAGCTTCGATAAGCAGCCAGGGATCTTTGAATGCTATCACGTTCTACTCTTAAAGGCGACGCTTAAGCGTCCTCCATTTTTTTTCTTTTCAATCTTGAAGAAAGAACAGCACAAAGGAGACGAGGACGAAAGGAAGACAGGGGCAACGTACGGGCGCTAACTTCCAACTAAATTTTATTTGAAGAAACAAGGTTTATATACATGAAAAATGAATTGCACCACCGTGACGTCATGAACTCTATATCGCATCAAAAAAAAAAAAGAAAGAAAGAAAGAAAGAAAAAACAATCTCTTTGTTGGCAAGTGCCACTGACGGGCAGGTAATGCACATCCCATTAATTTACTTTGTTTACAGGAACCTTCCTGAAAAATCTGACGCCAATCCGAGCATTTTTGACGCGTTTTTACCCTTTGCGCCGTCGGCCATTTTTGGTATCATCACTCGGTCACGCCGACTACGACGGATTTTCGCGTAATGGAACACTCAATGCTTTCGCATTAAAAAAATTGGAAGGCTCAACTGTAGTTGACGTCTACGATGTCAGCTAGAATATCGGCTATGGGGCACCTACATTGCCAAGGGGGCGCTGCGAAAACGGTGCTAAAGAGCGCCCTCTGTCTTAAACCAACGTCACTCTTAAACTGGGTAGTACCAAGCTCGGTCGTCTGCTTCGGAAAGCACGTTTACAATATGGACCCGCCACTTTCGGTTGTGTTGTACCACGGCCTGCAGCGAATATTGGGCGCCGAAGATTTTTTCAGGAATGGCACACTGCGTAAAGGCAAGAAATTATGCAACGCCGAATACGTGTACGCCGTTCAAGAAATAAGCGGCGAAGTTTTAGCGCGGTGTCAATCGCAACTGAAGCGAGTCGCCTACGAAGTTGAACTTCAGGTAAGGTTTGCACGCTGCTAGATTCAGGCGCAGAAACGCGAGGAAATGCTTGCTATAAATGTATTCACAGCAGAGATAAGCAGACATCATGTGTACGGAACTATTCGAGCGCACGACGGAGGTACACGCCGCGACGGCAGCGGTCTTTCAGCATGCCGCGATGTACGAACTGCTCGAGCGCACGATCGTACGCGCCGCGACGGCAGCGGTCTTTCAGCATGGCGCGAAACGGCGGGCCTTCTGCAATATTTGCTGACTGCATGCCGCTAGACAAGTAGTCGTACCTGCGCTGTAGTAGCGGCCATCTGTCCCTTTAGCAACTGATAAATAACTGATGCAATGCATATGAGCTCGCAGTAACGCACTACGTGCGAATCGCGCTGCAGCGCGAGCTCGTGCGCTTGATGTAGCTTTTAATAACAGCGCTCGAACATCGAAGTGCTGTAATCAATACTGCCTTACTGCGCTTCCTCAACGTGCTGACTTGAGGTCAAGGATGAGCACATTTAACTCTCAAACCTGTGCTACTCGTAGTGGGGTATAGTGAAGTTATCCAGTGCGCCTGACGCTCCGCGCTTCGTGAGGCCTTGAAGGAAAATGGTAGAATCTGATGTTTGGATTCGGGTCTTCTTGCTCGTGGCACCTCACGACTCAGCAGTAACGACCGTGACGCTTTTTCGCGGCTGAGCTAGGTCTCTTCGGATCGGGGTCGCCGGTTCTGCTTCCAGCATTGCGTCCCACGGCACACGGAGAGTCCGTTTTCGTTAAACTAGCTCGCAGCGTTACGAGCCTTTTCGCACTCGCAACAGGGCAGAAAAAAGTCCGAATCGACGCAAAACTCGGCCTAGAAACGTGCTTCGCCACAGCCAGGGCCGGTATTTTATAGCGATGCCTTTCCGGTGCTAATGCCTTTTCGCGCTTATCGCGCTTTGTCAGTGGTCAGAGTGACGGTCCCCTCGCGTTATCAACGGGATCAGCCGGCCGTGAGCGGTGGATGATAAGACTAGTATAGAATAAGTCATAAGGCATCGCTACAAAATACCGGCCGGCCCAGGGCTCAATACTACCCAAGCTGGTACTACCCAGATAACTTTTCTCACCGCCACCAGGCGCCGCTACTATACCTCAAACTCCAGCGCAAGACGCCCATCCCCGTTTGCTCTCAATCCACACCGTTCTCTTCCTGTCTCTTAAAGTTAAGCCCAACATTTTTCGTTCCATCGCTCTTTTGTGCGGTCTTTAACTTGTTCTCAAGCTTTTTTGTTAACCTCCAAGTTTCTGCCCCTCCCCCCCATATATATATATATATATATATATATATATAGGGTGTTTCAGCGTACACTTTCAAAAGTTATTAAAGGTTGGCTGGCAGATAGCACAATTCTAGTTCATGAGCTGGTCTACTCGAAGAGGCGGACATTACTTGCACAATAAATCGAAATGCCTATTCGAATAATTAACAGAAATTCACTAATTAAGTTTTTAACTAATTACCTGATGGCCCATATTGTAATTTACAAATTGTAGCCGTGGAGTTCGCAAGGCGGATCCACTTGGAACGAATTCTTGGGATGACACCAGTTTAGAGATATTAATTCCCTAACTTTGCGCAGAAATGCATTGGCGTTCCAGTTAGTTTCTTAACAAAACGTAGCTTTATGTACTGAGCACAAAATTAACTGGAACGTCAATGCATTTCTCCGCAACGTTCGGGAATTAATATCTCGAAACTGGTGTCATCCTGAGAATTAATTCCAGGTGGATCCGCCTTGCGAACTCCACGGCGACAATTTGTAAATTGCAATATGGGCCATCATATAATTAGTTAAAAACTTAATTAGTGAATTTTTGTTGACTAGTCGATTATGCATTTCATTTGTTTGTGCAAGTAATGTCCGCCGCTTCGAGTAGAGCAGCTCATGAACTAGAATTGTGCTATCTGCCACAGGCAACCTTACATAAATTTTGAAAGTGTTCGCTGAAACACCCTGTATATATATATATATATATATATATATATATATATATATATATATATATATATATATATTACTCTGTACTTGGTTGCCAACCTTCCTGACCTCTACCTTCATGCATGCTGTATCCACGCTTTTCAGGTGCAGACACTTGTGCACTTTAGCCGCCCATTTGTTTTGCTCCATGTTCCTGAATCTTTCTTGAAGAGACTAATTTTGCTCTGCGCTTCTCTGACTGGAAACGAGCCACCACCTATGTTACGCCCCCCCTACCCTGCACTGCCTCATTTGTGGTTTTACCGTGGGCTCCCAAAGCCAACCGGCCTACCGATCTTTGGTTAACTGCCAACCTCAACAGGATATCCGATTTTAAGCATAGAATGGCATTTGTGAACGTTAGCGCTGCCACCATTACTCCTTTCCAGATTCCAGGCACAACATTATACTTATTGTGGCCCTACAGTGCCCTGTGTTTCATTATTACTGCATTCCCCTTCCCCTTTATTTTCAGATCGGAAAGGTAATGAAGTGGTGGGAATTCACCACGGACTGAAGCAAGGATGTCCTCTGTCTCCGTTGTTGTTCACGCTTTATGTCAAGGGCATAGAAAGACGACTGGAAAACAGCGAATTAGGGTTTGATTTATCCTACATGCGTAATGGACAAAGGGTGCAACAGAAGGTCCCTGGACTGATGTACGCAGACGACATTGTGTTACTAGCGGACAATAAAAAAGATTTACAGATACTTGCGAATATCTGTGGGAATGCAGCGACAAATATAGGCCTTAAGTTTAGCACAGAGAAATCAGGAATTATAATATTTAATGAAGAGACGAGTAATTACGTGGTGTCAATTCAACAGCAAGTAATACCCATAGTTAAGCAATATAAGTACCTCGGCGTACACATAAACGAAGGAAAGAATTACTCAAGCAACCACCAAGATAATCTGAAAATAAAGGGGAAGCGGAATGCAGCAATAATGAAACACAGAGCACTGTGAGCCCACAATAAGTATAATGTTGTGCCTGGAATCTGGAAAGGAGTAATGGTGCCAGCGCTAACATTCGCAAATGCCATTATATGCTTAAAATCGGATATATTGGCGGGTTTGGAAGTTAACCAAAGATCAGTCGGCCGGTTGGCTTTGGGAGCACACGGTAATACGACAAATGAGGCAGTGCAGGGTGACATGGGTTGGGCCTCTTTTGAAGTCAGAGAAGCACAGAGCAAAATTAGTTTTGAAGAAAGGCTCAGGAACATGGATGAAAATAAATGGGCGGCTAAAGTGCACAAGTATCTCTACATGAAAAGCGTGGACACAGAATGGAGGAAGAGATCAAGGATGTTGGCAACCAAGTACAGGATAATCGAAACTGTAAATGGACAACCAGGAGTCATCAGAAAGAAAGTGAGAGAAATAGAGACCGTGAATTGGATGCAAAGAATGGAAACAAAAATGACCATGAAGATTTACAAGAATGACAAGAAAGAAATTAGAAGGGAAAACCTGTACGATAACTCAAACGGCAGTGCCTTGCTATTAGAGGATCGAGCTGCTTGCCTAAGGACCAAAACGTACCGGAGCAAATATTCGGAACTAGATGAGACATGTGTATGCTGCAGTAAAGATCCGGATGCCACTCAGCACACCCTAATGGAATGCGAAGGGGTTCAACCAGTGAGAACCTAAGGTAACGTACACCTTCCAGAAACGCTTGAGTTTAAAGTGGACGGAAACGTCAACCGGTCAGCAGTCGGGAAATAGGCGCAAAGATGTAATTTTTCCGGAACAGGAGGGGGGGGGGGATGCCCGACCAGCTTCCAAAACCCATATATATATATATATATATATATATATATATATATATATATATATATATGAACGCTAAGAGAGGAAACGGAGGGCTCTATTTTTTATTAGTCATATCATAAGCAGCCAACGAACAAAGACACCTAGGACAGCATAGGGGAAATAACTTGTACATATTAACTGAAGTAAAGAAATGATAAATTAATGGACATACATTGTCATATGCATATACATCGCATATACATTGCCTACTCTTTTAAGCAACCAGCATTGTTTTCTGTAGTGCTGCTGCTGCTAAGTTTTGATTTTGTACTGGAATGTTTCTCCAAGTTTTGATAAATTTTGATGTCGTGCAGAAAAGTAAGGTATTTCCTTTTTAATGATAATTTCAGCACTTTTAGTTTTATATTTCTGATGTATAGTTTTATCATTGTAAGCTTGTCGCATACGAACATACACTGTTGCCCCTGTCAAAGTGCAATTATCGGGTACAGACCCCGTCAAGCCTTTTTTTGGCTTTTAGTCTGCGCCCCCAGCATCTCGTACATGCTATAATGTACCATAATGCCAAAATAAAATGAATGAATGAATAAATGGAAGTGGATGAAAAAACCTTGCATTCAGCCGCGCAACGCTTCAAACAGCGAAGCTGGGCGATCGTGGCCCAGCATTTTCCGGAAGTGCGCGCGAACTTTTCTTCTTATTACTCATGATGATGATTTATTTTCGCGCGTCTCTGACTAACGGGCGTCACTGCGCGTTTCATAGCGCAGCTTGCAAAACAGACACCACGACACAGCGTTCCAGGAGACCCGCTCCGTGAATGCGCCTCTCTCTCGCGCAAAACCTCTTCACCTCGCAGAGCACGAGCGTACGAATGCGCCAGCTGTGAACGAAGACGGCGACGCTCGAACGCAATCATATGGTTCGCATAAAAGCATGATCTGCAAGCGTGGCTGTATAGCCTAGTGGTTACGACGCTCGCATGAGACCGGGGGTACGCGAGTTCGAATCCCGCCTCGGCAGAAGAAGAAGAACGCAAACTTTATTATCAAATCAATCAGATTTGAGTCCGGCGTATTTTTAGTGGGTCTGGGCACCCGCCGCGGACGCGCTTCCGAGACCTTGTCCCGAAACAGCTTCCTCGGCTCGCTGCACGGCCCAGAAGAAAGTTTATTTATTACCAGGAGCAACGACGGGCGCGAGAACCGCGCAGGCTAGGCCGGTGAACAAAAGACAACGACATAGAACCACCCTTGAGGGCTTCTGTTCGAAACCGGTTTGCCCTTTAGGGGGGCGGCGGGACACTAGCCTGCGCGGTTCTCGCGCCCGTCGTTGCTCCTGGCAGAACTTGTCGCGCGCGGTCAACCTCTTACCCGAATTTATTTATTACAACTGGCCACGGGTGGGGCACGAACCCACGTCTTCGCATTACGCGTGCGATGTTCTTACCACTTGAGCTACCGCGGAGCCGTCTTCCCACCCGCCTTCAGGGGTATTTATGTTTGTTTAGAATTAAACCTGGATGTGTTAGCCAGCGCCACCACTCACGGCCTTGACGACCGATGTGGAACATCCTTTCTGCCGTAGTCGTCACGTGTACGTGATCTTTTTGGGTGAAAGCAACTGGTTATTAACCCACACATGCTACCCGAAGGCATCAATCCTGCCGGGTTCGAGACCTCACAATGTTATGAACGAGAGGAAAGGAAACCAAGGGCCCTATTTTAACAGCGGAGCTGTTTAAGCTGGGCGTAATGTATCAACCGCAAACAGAAAATGTGGCCGATCCTGGTGGTAGTGCAGAAAGGGTCCAAACGCAATGGCACATACCCGGCATGTGAACTAGCGAAGCTGAGCCTGGCTAAGTCTAGCTAAGCATGGCTGGGACTACTTAAGCTTAGTCAGTCATCGATAGCCAATCGATATCCAATAAATAGCTAATCGATAATCGATCAATAATCAATAAATTCCTGAAAATTCTGGGAATGACTTGGTAGTGCTTAGCCTAGCCCAAATACGTGGCCAATACCTTGCGATAGTCAATCAATAGCTAATCGACAATGGATCAATAATCAATGAATACAAGAAAAGCGTAACCAGTAAGGCCAGGACCAGCTAGGTACCGATCATCTCCGCTGTTTCCACTAGTGGCTTGCACTAGTGGCCTTGCGCCACTAGTGCAAGCTAGGCTAATTTTTTTTATTAGTCATATCATAAGAATCCAACAAACAAAGACACCAAGGACAGCGTAGGGGAAATTACTTATACTTATTAATAGAATTACAGAAATGATAAATTAATGAGCACGAAAGTGGATGCAAAAACTACTAGCCTCAAGTTAAAAATAGAGGCGCTGCTTTTGTGTTTCCAAAGATGGTTGGATGGCTCCGAGAAACTCTGAATTTGACTCTCTCTCTCTCTCTCTCTCTCTCAATTATCGAGAAAAAGACCAAGGTGTCGTCCTCCTGTTTACTTAAAAACGCACCTGGTGTGTCTGCAGCCACCGTGGTGCAACTCACCATGCACGCAGACAGCAAGAAGGCGAAACCGGAAATTGTGCGGCGAGGCACAAGTCCACGCTGTAAAGACATGTGTTACGTTTTCTTTCAGCAGCTGAGGCCAAGTTTTCTTTCAGCCACTTAAGTGGCTGAAAGAAGACTTGGCATCAGCTGCTTTTCTGTTGGATTTGCCGGCGTGCAGCTGATAGTGCCTGCTTTCAAAAGTGGGGAGGAAAATGGCATAACCACGACTATTCGACAGTTGGTATACGACGTTTGGATCTAATTGCAGGTTTCAGTTTAGTGCTCAACACATCACAACAGTTCTCACTGTTCACAGTTTCGCGTCTTGGGGTGAAATGAACGGCTACCACACCTTCCATGTCCCAGAGTAGTGTTAGCATAATCTTACCAGCTGATGGTTGACATATAAATTTCTTAACTTCTGGTGATGATGATCAGTGTTTCCAAACCACGCTCGCAGCCTTACTTTCCCGTTCGTGATGATGTACCGAAGTTTCATCTACAGTAACAATTTGCTGTAAAAATCCATCTCCCTCGCGACGATAACAGGCCAAATGTTTAACAGAGATGTCCAACCTTTGTGCCTTATGCTGCACTGGCAATTCTGTCGAGCCACCTTGCACACACTTTCCGAAAATTTAGCCTGTCGTGCAAGATGGAATACGCTGAACCATGACTGATATGTAAAGTATTGGCGATTTCGTCCCCTGTGATTCGTCTGTTTTCCATCACCATACGACTTTCAATTTGTCCTTAGTCGTTGACGTCGATGGCCTGCCCGATCCTTCCTCGTCACATAAAGCAGTTCTTCCCTGTTTGAAACGCTCTATCCATTCGTAGATCTTGCTTCGCGATAAAAACTGTCACCATACTGCGCTTGCATTCGAAAAATAATTTCCCCATGTTTAACGCATTCCGCAAACAAAAAGCGAATCACTGCCTTCATTTCCTCCTTGGTGCAGATCGACACTTGAGCTGCCATGTTTAACGGTCTACTACGTACACTCTAACGACTAATGCGGGAATAAGAGTGACATGTTCCATAGTAGTGTTGTAGACGACACTAATTCAGCGCTGGATATTAGCAGTGTTACCAAACCCTAGTGCGAGAAATTGCAAAAGTCCCTTTACTTTTTGACTTCCCCTCGTACAATGAAATGTTAGGCGCGCTCAGTCTGGAGAGAGAGAGAGAGAGAGAGAGAAAGAAAGGCAAAGGAAAGACAGGGAGGTTAACCAGAGATTATCTCTGGTTGGCCACCCTGTGCCAGGGGAGGGGTAAAGGGATGCGATAGGTGACAGACACACACACACACACACACACACACACACACACACACACGCACACGCACACACACACACACACACACACACACACACACACACACACACACACACACACACACACAAAACAGAACTTTCTGTGGGCGCCGTCATGCAGTCTGCGAAGGCATAGTGTAAACGTCCCATCCTACGTCACACAGTGTAGAGTCACAACTTGTCACTGAGTCCGGTGTCTTTTAAGTAACGCAGCAGTGCCTTCAGGGTGGCTCGCGCTGTTCGTGTATGCCAGTTTCCGAGGATGTTGTTTTCCGTTATTGGGCGTTTGTCCAGTTGATCTATCGTGGCTGAGGGGGCTGCTCTCTGCGGGTTGAAACGAGGGCACTCACGAAGGTGCTCGATTGTTTCGTTGCACCCGCAGAAGTCACAAAGTGGTCTATTGGCCATTCCTATAAGAAAGGAGTACGCATTTGAAAATGCTACTTCAAGCCATAGACGGACTAGGAGTGTGCAGTCACGTCGTGGAAGGTTGGATGGAACACGGAGCTGTAATTCAGGTTCCAGGGTATGAAGGCGTGCACTTGTGAAATCAGATGAATTCCATTGAACCAATGTTTGGTCACGCGCAAGCGCGGAAAGTTTTTTCGCTGCGTCGGCTCTCGAAATAGGAATGGCAACGCAGTTGACGCCGTCATGGGCAGATCGGGCAGCTGCGTCCGCTCGATCATTGCCATGTATACCGCAGTGACTAGGCAACCACTGATATATTATATCGTGTCCTTCGTCAACTATGCGATGGTGTACTTGTCTGATCTCTGCGACGAGCTGCTCATGTGATCCTTGGCGCATTACTGAGAGTAAACTCTGGAGGGATGCCTTGGAATCACAGAAGATTGACCATGGATGGGGTGGTTCCTCCAGAATGAAATGAAGAGCCGCACGGAGGGCTACCAGTTCGGCAGCTGTCGTTGATGAGACATGTGACGTCTTTACCTGTATTTTGACGGATCTTGCTGGAATCACCACCGCGGCAGCTGAACTTGTAGGTGTCACTGAGCCATCGATGTAAACATCTACGCGGCCACTGTGAACCTCATGTAAAAGCCCTAATGTGGCCTGTTTCAGGGCAAATGACGGCATGTCTGGAAAGAGGTAAAGCCAGAACGAGCTCTTCGCTCCAGTGCTACAGAACGTGGCCAACAAAATTAGCATGGCCCATGCGCCATGTTTTCACCGGATCCAGTGCGCTGTGTGAACTGTTGCGTTTCGCTGCTGCATTGCAATTGCGCGGAGAGGAGGATTACCAGTAGACGGTTCGCTTGTACGCGAGGCTCACTATAAACTATACGCGTATCATGAAGCCTTGCCTCACATACTTGTTTATTCTCATTACCGCAGGCCTTGCAATGAATAGGCAAGTTTGAACCATAAGCAATCATGTTTAAAAGTAAATATTCTGTGGTGGAGGCCAGCCAGATTAAGAAAAGAGGGGACGTCAGCACCCCGTCTCTGAATATTTACACAAATGAAAGCATGTTTTTACATAAGTTCCCGATTCCCTTCATATATATCTTCAGTGCTCTCGCGCGTGCGCATTCACATAATCAGTGTTCCTCTTTTTTCGTCCCCCTTCTCCACATGGCTGTATAATCAGCCACCTTCGACTTACACAAACAGTTGCAAGTGGCGCCTTGTCCTGTCTGTGTTCCTCCTTAGTGTGCCGTCACTGTTGGCGCTTCATCTTTTGAAAGCTATGCACCAACTAGCCCCACAACGTGTTTTACTATAAATATTCGTTTCTGCCTAAAACAATTATAGAATGGAATAACGTTGACAGTCGCTTATTTGATAACACTTGTTCACTAGAAACTTGCTCCATTTTCCAGTCGACCTCTCCACATTTTCAAATAATTAAACTACTTCTTCTTCTTTGAAGAAGAGTTTGAACTGTGCTGTACTGATTGAATGTACCCTTCCGACCTTGCAACAGCCCAGAAGGGCTAACAGTATTTGAAAAGGAATAAAATAAATAAAAATACGTTGACGAAATGCGACACCATACTGACGTGCACCATACGAAACGGGTCTTGATTTTCTTCCGTTATATATAACGAGGCCTCCTGGTGTTAGAGACAGGCTTTTGACAGCGCATACACTGTCACTCGACAGTGATGCTCCCTTTCTACGACAGTGGGTCGATCGGCGACACCCCGACTCGCTCCGACTAAAGCGCCATTAGTGGTTGCGATGCGTGCGTACGCCCCCTTCGGATAGAGCGCGGCCCAAACACTTGTGCGAGCAGGGGACCCGAAACGGCCGACCTAACGTTGCCTAGGATACACAGAAGAAGCAACGCTTGTCCCGACAGCAGTACACGCGAACGCAACTCTCTCTCTTTTTTCTCAGCGAGTGTGTACACGACAAGCAACTCCAGACGCCCAATAATAGAGACCGTATGCCTTTACGTTTGACACTGTCAGTTTATACGGCAGCTAGGGAGGTGGCAGCTCACTCGTTTCCTATTACAATCACCAATATATGCGCGCTCATCGACCTCAGATAAAGTCGTGCGATCTCGCTCTTTGCACTAACCCGAATGGCGACCTTGAACCTAAACCGGCCTACCAAGTCCTGATGTGCGCTGTGGAGATATGCGCGATACGGAAGATATCGGTCAGGCCACTGCATGGGGGCGGTCACCTGACCGGCACACGCGGCAGCACCGATTCGTGCGAGAATGACCGACGGTCCAGCTTGGTGTGTAGCGCTGTCCCCACAGCCCAAGCCTCTAGTTGTCCTGCCAAACTATTTCCCTCAATATATATTTACAAAACAGGAATAGAACACCCCACACAGAACAAGAACCCTCTGATTGAAATTCAAATTCATTCGCATGCATATAACACCCAATTGAAACTATGTATTCGGGGTGGAATAATGTCCCGTACGCCTCATAGTGGAATGTTAAATTCATTAAAGCCATTAACAAACGCTTCACGCTTTCTGTTTCATGTACGTTTGGTGTACTTTTATATGCTATGACACAAATGGGCGGTTATAGCTGATACACATAGAGAAGTAAATTTGTGAAGCAGCGTGAGACATGGATTAAATAATTATTTACTGTTTTATGGTCCGTCTTTCTGTTAATAGCTTCAGTTTTCACGCACCAGGCAAATGCGAAATGTCCGACAGCAGGACGCAACGACAGCCGCAGATGAAATATCGACTACACACGTGGTATTCAGCGATGCGACAATGTGTACACGCTCGCAGATTTAGGAGGCACTATCGATTATCCTACGAGACGACGGCACGGTGATTCTACTACGCCAAGCTGTCTGCCTGCGTTTAACGGGTTTTATTGCGATAGCAATTATATGGACACTCAAAAGCAGATTTCTGCCGTCGGCGTCGCCGTCGCCGTCGCCGTAGCCGTCGCCGTCGCCGTCGCCGTGAGGTTCCGTATGTCGTCATTTGGAGAAGAAATCGTCGCCGCGCGCCGAACGCTGTATGTGCGAGTGAAAGGGCGCGAGGGGTGCGTCTTTCACGGGGAGTGAACGCACGGCGGAGAACAAACGCGCGTTCTGCGCCGTGCTCGTTAAGGGCTGCAAAAGTAGGCGTCTCTGTTCTCCTTCACAATCACCATGTATGTAGAGCAAACGCGCCTTCTTTCGACGAGCGAGAGGCCGAGGGGGAGGGAAGGGAGGCGACGTTTAGCTGCGGCACGCAGTGCCTATTTATATCAGAGGCTCCGGCAACAGTCACCAACGCCGCACGCATTTTGAGCGAACGCGGGCACAACGCCGATGGCGTCTTCAACAGTTCTGCGTGTTGCCGATGTTGCTGCATGTCCAAGTTTATACAGCTGATAAAGCTAATATCATTACTCCGTATAGCTCTCTACAAGTTTGCTATCGCAATTGTTGCTTCGCCTTTCAGGTGAAACTGCGACAACTTTTTTAAAGTATGACCGTAATGACGGCACTGTCTTTAATATATTTTCGTTTTCTTTTGAAAGGTGTCATTTTACCCCGGATTAGAATATTTGCTTCGTATACCGCATTTTTCATACGCCGGAGCACTAATCCCCCCCCCCTTTTTTTTTTTCCTGCTTGCTTGGTAACATAGCACATATTGGGTGACGTTTTTGTTGTCACCTGACGATTGGTTATTGCACTTCATTTCTGTGCGTTTTTATGCTTTGTATTTGTAGACGATGTGTTTGCAAACGCCATCTGTTTATACACGTATCAGCTGTCCTTTGTATAATCTACACGCATTTTGTTCGCTAATTTTTATCGTTTTTCATGTAAACATATCTTCATTCGGTTGATATGCACATGTATATAAACTGTACTGACGCCATGCATTGTATTCTTTGTATTCTGATGAAGGCCGGACCCCGGCCGAAACGTCAATAAACCGCTTCATACGCGCGTCTACTTCACTGTGAATATTTACCTGGATCCAGAATCGCTTTTTTCTGGTATATATATATATATATATATATATATATATATATATATATATATATATATATATATATATATATATATATATATATATATATATATATACAGCTTCGATAGAGACGAGTTCCTTACGCCTTGATTCTTCAGCCGTTCTCAATTTCAGACCATGAACAAAGCACGATTGTTCACGCAACGATACGATTATGACCAACGTATAAGCGAAATGCGCAGGGTTCGACAAAACCCAAATATATAAGAGATTCAGTAAAACGGTTCCTGCTTCAAAAGGCGTCACATGTGGTTGATAGAAAAATGCCCACGCACAAAAATGCACATAGTTGGTAGTGCAACGCAGCCGTCACTTTGAGTTCCGCTCCCACCGGCGACAGGATGTTTTTTGGTCCGGCCACTTGCCTTTAGCTTATCATTTGTACACTTTAAATTAAAACAACAAATAATTTTCCCTATGCTTTCCGTGGCTTCGCTATCTGTTGGCTCCATAATATCAATGCTGTAACAGTACAACTTTACAGTCTGAAACCATGTCAAAGGCCTCTAAAAAGAAAATAAAAAAAAAACATGGATATTCTATCAGGCAAGGCACATTTATTTCTCTATAGAGCGCGCTAGCATATAATGCGTCAGTTCAGTAAGGTATGCAAGTGACGTTCTCAAAATGTTTGCAAAAAACCTTGTGTTGCTTTTGTGTCCAATATAATGCTCGCTCTCAACGTTTAACTGTTTTGCGCGTGAACAATGGCTTAGTTTTACTACGAGCAGTCATAAGATCCACAAAGACGCATAAATGACCACGCAATTCCGGTCCTTTTTTGCGCAACCAAGGAGCGCTGGATGACGGTGCCGAATATCATCGTCATCGTCGCGTGCACACACTATGCAAGTATGCGTAGCCAGCTCGGTGGCTGGCCATGCAGCACTCAGCGATGACGCAAAATGCGCCACGCGACCCGATCGAGTTTTAGTTACTGAGCACTGTTCATAGTATTTCATAGTAGCGTCGTCATCTATGGCTGACATTATTTCAGCCATATGCGCATGCTTCTTTTGTGTGTGTGTGTGTGTGTGTGTGTGTGTGTGTGTGTGTGTGTGTGTGTGCGTGTGCGTGTGCGTGTGTGTGTGTGTGTGTGTGTGTGTGTGTGTGTGTGTGTGTGTGTGTGTCTATATATAAACGTGTTTTAGCGCTGCCACAAACTACCGCATGCTATAGATATTGTTACGGGGAAAAGGAATAAGAAAAATGTATTTACAGTGTATTTACAAGACTGGCAGCGGCTGACAAGATCATAGTAAGCACGCGAAGTCCCGAGCTTCGTCTTCTTCAAGTGCTCTCAAAACATCTTCTTCATCGCTCTGTCACATGACCCCCGGCGGCTGAAGCACCGACCCGGTGCTGGTTAGGAGGCGTTGGAGTGATACGGCTTAAGACGCGCGACGTGGACTACGTCGGAACGAGGCTGAGCCACGGTGGGGTCAAGAGGGGCGATTTCGTAGGTGACGTCGGTTACTTGACGCAAGACGCGGTAAGGACCAGAGTAGCGTGAAAGCAACTTCTCCGAGAGGCCAACGCGTCGCGACGGAGACCAAAGGAGAACCAGGGCGCCCGGTGTGTAGTGGGCGTCACGATGGCGGGTGTCATATAAGCGCCGCTGATTTTCCTGCGAGTCCACAAGTCGAAGTCGGGCAATATGGCGTGCCTCTTGTGCCTGGATTATGGCGTCCCGGGCGTACTCTGATGTGAAAGACAGGCTATCAGGCAGGAGGGTGTCGAAAGTTAGCGTAGGGTCGCGGCCAAACAAGAGGAAGAATGGAGAGAAGCCTGCGGTATCGTGGCGAGAAGAATTGTAGGCAAAGGTAACGAATGGTAATGCAACGTCCCAGTCGCGATGGTCAGCGGAGACATACATGGATAGCATCTCAGTGAGGGTCCGGTTGAGACGCTCGGTTAGACCATTCGTTTGTGGATGGTAAGCAGTAGCAAGTTTGTGTTTAGTCGCGCACGAGTGTAGAATGTCATTAACAACTTTCGAAAGAAAGTAGCGGCCTCGGTCGGTAAGGAGCTGTCGAGGGGCACCGTGGTGAAGGATGACGTTTTCTAGTATAAAATCGGCGACATCGGTTGCACAGCTTGTCGGAAGAGCCCGTGTGATTGCGTATCGGGTGGCGTAATCTGTTGCTACAGCAATCCACTTATTTCCCGAAACAGACGTAGGAAAAGGGCCTAAAAGATCAACGCCTACACGAAAGAATGGTTCTGAAGGCACGTCAAGTGGTTGAAGGCGGCCAGCAGGGAGCGTGGTCGGCTTTTTTCGTCGTTGACAAAGGTCACATGCAGCGACAATATATTGAACGGTGATCGCTTACACCAACTATATATGAGAAAAGCGTTAGACTGAAGAAATGTACGTGTAGTTGTCAACGATACGTTGATGGCTTGGTAGTTATAAATTGAGAAATAATGGCTTACTTCTAGCGTATCTGCCTGACGTACAGTCAACCACAAAAGTTTGCGGACCACGCGAGCGCGTGGCCAAGAGCCTCTTCGCGACACTTCCGCTACGTCACCAGCGATCGACAGCAGCGCTACGTTGAAGACGCATCCCTCCTTAAATCTATGGCCTGTCTATTTTCGCACTGTGCGCAAATATTTTCTACCTATCTCTTTCAACGTGACGCGCTCTTTGTTAGCCAGGGCTACTTGCTTATATTTTGAGAGCAGAATATCAGTACAAGTAATCAGACAGCGTATTCTTCGGCTGTTATCAGTTCTATTTTCGCGTAGCCACGCTGTTTTTTTTTTTGTTTTTTTTTTCGTGAGTGCGTGAGTGAGCGGTGAGGCAGCCATGGGACACAGATGCTTAGTCAGTAGGCAGAATTTTTCCGTTCCTCCCCCATCGCTAAGTGACAGTAGCGGCCGGGATTTGATCGCCTGCGCCCAGGTTTTGCTGCGCAAAGCCCGAACCACCGCGCTGCTATAGTGGTTACATTTAGAAAAATAAGAAATAATCGGGTGCGATGACTCTTTTTATAACCCTTTGCGATACGGCGTCCTCGTTTGGGGACTCGAACTTCGGAGGCGCGTCCCACGCCACGTGTTTCTTCAAATGACCTAAAACTCAGTGTGCACATTCGTGTCCGCTTCCTGATGGGACAACTAGCGGTCAGTTAACTTCATTGTCCTGCGTATTGCTGCAGATGATCACTTTGCTGGAGACACTACCATGTTAGACAATCGTTCGACGTGCCGCGTTCCAAGACCAACGTCAAGAGTATTTTTTTTCTCCGGTCGACACGAATACAACCGAAAAAGCAAGTGTGCATGCGTTTCGGGCCTAATAGTTGATTCTTTTTATGCAAGCATTGAAGCTGACGGATTTCAGAATAATTAGATAATGAGTTATACGCTAATTAATTTTTTTTACTGAAACTCGCACAAAACAGCACATTGCTTCGTCTTCTTTCTTGGAATGTAATAGTGAGCGTCTTGAAATGATGCCATGCGCATTTGACGCATTTGCAGACAGTGCATCATAATTCGTGTCTGAAGGGGATGAATTTATTCACAAGACATTTACAGAAGTGTCATGAAACATAGGTCTCTCAATGATCTAGTAGGAAGTGAAATGTCCGCCGTTTTCTAGCACCTTATTGATGCGTGTGGGCATCGACTCGTACAAAGATTCAGTAATCTCCGGTCGACCGCGCAGGCTTTCCCATTCTTGTGCGATCGCTTGCCACAGCGTATCGGCCGTGCGGCCGCGGTTGGCTCGTGTGGACAGCTGTTTCTTCAACATGCCCCAGACATTTTCTATGGGATTCAAGTCGGCGCCACATGGAGGCCACTCAAGCTGGCAAACAGCATGTTCTTCTAGCAATGACTGGACGACACGTGCTTTATGGATCGGGCTGCGGTCGTGTTGAAAAAAATAGCAGCCGTCGCTGAAGGGACCGTCCAGCGCATACGGAACGAGGTGTCTAGTGATGACGTCGCAGTACCGTGACGCAGTGAAGGGCCCTTCCAGACGCACAAGGGGACCAAGGCCATCTTTGCTGATTGCTCCCCACACGCTCACGGAACACCGTCCACTGGATAGAACACTCTGTGTGTAATTAGGCAGATATCTGCAAGAAATAGCATACAATTGGGTTCCAGCGGCGCGTTTAAAAATGTTGTGATTCCTCTTGCGTATGAACTTTATAATGCTGTTATAGAGTTGCAATAGAAAACGTGCAAACATCATTAGATAGTACTGAAAGACCCACTGGCAGCTTTTAATTAGCTTCAGAGTAAGTAGTACTATGAAACAATCGTTAATGTTTTCAACATAATACCACTACAGAAAAATCTCGTAATGTCCAAAAGCTCATTTTACGTGAAACATGTTGTGATGCAGAATTAGCTTCGTGAATTAACTGCCAATACACTGTAAACACACCTGCAGTTTAGTGGACGCCAAACCCGCTTCCAATCTTTCATTGCTGTAGCGAACATGAGTCGTTCTTGTAGCTGGCTGTCTGAGAGGCAGGGCTTCTGTGCTGCTACGAAAGACTGCAGGCCAAGCTCACTCAGCCTTCTTCTTACAGTCTCAGACGATACCGTGAGCGAGAGCGCTTCTCGGATATCCTCTGCACTTTGAAAAGGATCAGCCACGATGGCGGCCGTAATCAGGCGGTCCTCTTCCTCAGTCGTGGCCCTTGGACGCCCACTGCGCTCCATATCTGTGAATCTGTCATCGTCGCGGAAAGCTTGAATAATCCTATTCACGGCAGTCCGGCTCCTGTTGGTTCGGCGGCAGATTTCGCGCTGAGGTATTCCCTCTATAAATAAACGCACAATGTGCCTTCTTTCGTCAAGTGGAACACGCAGCGGCATCTTTCCAAATAGGCAATCACCACGTGGCCTGAAGCAAGTCTGCTACGTTTTCAGCGACTGATGCGAAGATGCGCCTATGTGTGAAAGAAAATTTTCTATGCATCCGCTTTTTCTTTATTTTTGATGACAGTGAAATACCTCCCTACCCTTTCTCTCAAGACGCAGAAGCAGCAACACTCATTGGACCAAGATGCTGCCAACCAAAGTGCGCCAGTAAACGTCGCGTAAAAAAATCGTCGCAGCGCTTCGTGAAACTTATCTACCCACTGGCACACCAGTCGACAAAGGTTGCAGTGATTGCTCCGATACTGCTATCAAGCCAGATATGTGGCGGTCTTATCGCAGACAGCGCTCTGCGTCAACACAACGAACTAACAATGTCATGCACGGGAATAAAAAATTAACAGGCAGGCGAGTACCAAGAGGGCTCATATCCGGGAGAGCGCCCCTGTCGCCGCTAGGTGACGTACCGCTAGGTGGCGCGGATAGGCAGTCTGGCACGCGCTCGCATGGTCCGCAAACTTTTGTGGTTGACTGTACACTATGGGCACCGTTCACTGTTTAGATGGCGCTACGACATTTCATGTTTCGCCCCAGTATTGCCGACGCCGGCCGCTAGAGAGGTGATGAAAATGATACGCCATGCATTCCGAACGACAACGGCTTCCTTATCGTCGCTCGTTTGAGAGGTATGCCCTGCGCTTTGACGATATCAAGCTCACAATTGTTCCCGCTGCTCATATCGATTGCGAACGCGTGCTATCATATGCAGAGCATGCGCACTTTGATATTTTCACACCTCGGACAGTCTTCTTTCGTGATAAGCGATCGAAAGTATCACGGCGAATGTATACAGCGTCTCTCCAGTTTTGCTGGTTTTGACACTGGCCGGGCGCATAGATCGCGCGCAAACTGCAATGCACGGTGCCTATAGCATAAGCCGAGCAATCCACTTCGCGCAGGTTAAATTTCGGCTGAGCAATTATGTACAGCCGCCCAAATCTTTAACTGGCGTGCGCGAGCGGCGACTTTCTGTGCGCCAGTACCTTAAATTAGGAACAAACTTACCAATGACTATGCTATCTGACTATGCTCACGAAGCTCGTGAAGGTAGCATAGCCATTTTTAAGTTTGTTCCTAATTTAAAATGCTCGCGCACGCCAGCTAAAGATTTGGGTGGCTGTACGTGTCTTGTGTGGGCGAAAAGAACCAAGATGATGCGGGGGTGAACTTCACAAGACGGTTGGTAATAAACAGCAGCGCTATATGAGAGCACACGATCCAAGGCGTGGCCCGAAATATGGACGCTAGAATTGCGATGCACGCAGACAAACGTACATAGTATGCGGGTACATTACTGATAATGGGAAGACATGCTTCTGGAGATCGCGATCACACGATGTGAAGCTCTCGTGTTACTCTGGAACGCCACTAAGAGTGCACTGGTGTCCTGGAGCCATGCAGCAAAGCAGCTCGGTCTCGCGTCGTAGGATTTGCACCTGGAACTGCGTGGCTATGCTTATTTACACTTGGCTATTGTATACTGTGATAGTATTCTGTGCCACAGACGTGCGAGAACGGAATAAGGACGGCGAGGAAAGATAAAGAAGCAGCCAGTGCTCGAGATGGGAGTTCATGCGAAGGAACCACCCGAGGAAGCGCACGCTGTGCGAAGGAACCGCGCACTTTCCAGCACAATATACTGCACAGGAACCAAACAAGAATCAAAGAGCCTTGCTTCCGTCGGGCGCGCGCAGTCGCAAAAAAGAGAGCGCGCGCGTCGTGACCTCGCGTTGTGTACTTTCCCGTGGTGCGTCTTGCGCAAATCGACACGAAGACTGACAAAAAGTTCGCTCCCCCCTCCTTTGCATGCAGGGGGGACGCTCTGCTGCACACAAGTCTCGTCGAGTGGCGGCGTAATGCATTCTGCGCGGCACGCCGCTTATATATTCTCTCCGGAAATATTGACCACTGCAGTCGGCTGATGTTGCTTCTGAGGTACGCGCGGAGGGTATTTTCGCAACTGGTCCTGCGACCATAGGGCATAGAAACTACCGCGTCGAGTTCTTATAAAGCGCTTCCCTGTTGCTATATGCTTTTGGCTTCTCATAAGAAAGTCAGGCGACTTGACCTGGACTTTAATGAAGTCCTCTCCAATTTATCGGTACTGTATAGACTCGTTGTAACTGCAAAAGGCTGAAACTTGCGATATAGGTGCTGCTGCCTATGACGTGTTTCCGGCTTCCAAATCGATTCCGGCGCAGGCAGTCAGCAAAAGCATAGCTTCCGAGATCTGCTTGTGCTTTTCAGAAAGAGCCGTCGCTGGAGCGTGGATTTGGGCACCTCGTATAATCAGCTTGTTTCGGTTTCTTTCAAAGCCACGAACAACGTCCTCTAACCGAGCGGTGCATGGGGCGAGTTGTGATCGATGATTTCCGGTTAATTTTCAATTTTTTTCTAAAATTATCACCTGTAATTGTAATTCCAAACGGTAGCGAGCTCATCCTGCCCCGTCTGTTGATGATCATCTATAGAATGCTTGCGAAAAGCAGACGCTCGATCGTCTTCAGGACGCGTTTATATTGCAAAAGGGGTGCGTGAGTCGTGGTTTCCGCGACCGCTGGCTTCAGCCTGGAGTCTCGGGAGGACAGCGATGACGAAATAACTCAACAGATGTTAATGGAGCCATGCGGTTTTTTTTTTTCGCCTTTTTCTGACCGTTGAACAGTGTGAGAAAATGGAGAACGGTTTCCGTGTAGCTCGTACATTTAGTTCGCGACTTAGAAAACGAAACAATAAAAAAAAGAAGCAGTCACTGTTTTATTATTTTTATTGCGATAGCAATTATATGGACACTTCAACGGGATTTCGGCCGTCACCGTCGCCGTGAGGTTCCGTATAAAGTCCAAGGGCGATAAAATCGTCGCCGCGCGCCGTATGCGCGAGCGAAAGCGCGCGGGGGATGCGCGCATCACGGAGAGCGAACGCACGGCGGAAAGCAAACGCTACCGTCGTGCGAAAGGCCGTGGGAGTATGGGAGGGAGGGAAGCGGGGCGACGCTGTGCTCCGGCATCAAAGGCGTATCTTGCAACCGGGCGTAAGGGGAACTTGCCACTCAATCTCCCACGCGAAAGCAAGAAAGCGGGAAGGCAGCGCGGGAGGGAGGGGGGGGGGCAGCTTCTACTCTGCCAACAACTGCGCTCGTACTTTCCCCGCGGCTGTGGCGGTCACCCGCACCGTCTGTTATCTCCACACGGCTCTGACCTTTGTATGCGCTGTGCATTCGCCGCTCAGTTTCCGTTGAAGCAATAGACCGCACGAACCTTCGCCCGCCGCGGCGGCTGCGCTTGCTGCCAGCGTTTTGACAGTGGTTGTCTGCGGTCATCGAGTCTGATCTATTCATATGTGCTTGTGCGCGCTGACACCACGCTTGTTCAGTTAGTAAGTGAATGTGTCCAAGTTTATGCAGCCGATAAAACCTACTCTGAATAGCTCTCTACTAATTTGCTATCACAATTGATGCTTCGCCTTTCGGGCGAAACTGCGACATTTTTTTTTTTACATTAACCGTAAAGAAGACAAGAGCGCCTGTTTCAGTGATCGCTGGGTAACAGAGCCAAACACCGATTCAAATTCGACGTTGGAGCCAGAATCGGATACTCTGTACTCCTATAGATTGGTCCAACGGATGCTCTTGCCACTGACCCCTGATGTCGAGAGTCCGCAGAGGCTGGTTTACTTGTATTAATACATTCCTTGCCCATAATATAGCTGCGGGCGCCTAAGAACCAGGCCAGGACCCCATTATGCGGCGCGTTCCTTTAACGGGAGCCCACCGGCTCGATGCGTGCGTCGAGTATCGTCGCGCAATCTTCATGCGTCGATCGATGCGGGAAACCGTGGCGTCGGCAACGGTGACCGAGGAGCGTACATGCGCGACGAACGAGCGCACACAGGAGTGCTGCCGCGGTGTGCGCCGGGCTGCAGACGAGAAGAGGTACGTATAGGGCGCGCTCGGGTGTTGCTCAGGTGGCCCTCGTCAACACCACCGTCAACGACTGGCCGGCGCCAGCGTATATACGAGCCGTTCGTGCGTGGCTTCGTGAACCCACGCACCTTCGCGAAACTTTTAGAGCGCGCAGTCTCTCGCGTTACCACGTAATAAATAGCGGCAATAATTTATGTAGAGGAAGGAGGGAAAGTCGGCCGGACCCAGTAAGCGCTTTGGTCAGCACTAGGGAAAAAAGGAAAGCGCGATGACGATGTTCGAAGCGCGTACGTATAACACGTAGATGATATCGTAAAGTTGTAGAGTCTTAAAGGTCGGAGCCAGTGTACAATTGCTGGTGAGGCTCTCCACTTTGGATGATGTCAAAAACCCCAACTCAAGCCATTCAGAGTGGCTGTGGCTGCGTGCACGAGACGAGACAGGTGCCAAACATGCACCCATATTTCGTGGTTCAAGTGTCGCTGTGTGACGTCAGCCTCAGCAGCAGGTGTAGGTAGGTCGCGAAGAATCGCGCGCATTGAATCGAGCAGACGGGTTTCATGCTGTCATGGTATTATCTTTCTTGTCCGGTGGTTCGCTGCACAACAAGGATGTGCCCACAGTTATAGACTGCAGTGGAAGTGTACTATCCTCTTGGCTGAGTGGTGAAGGCAGGCATGGCAATGTGGAAGACCGAACTGCAATCATCCATCCATGTTGAAGAGGTATACGTTGCGGTCCCGTTTGGCGCCTGTGTCGCCGGTGTACACGGATGGTCGCTGCATCTTATACGTGAGTGAAATCTGCACTAACTGCAGCGGCATGACCTCATGTTTCAAGCACCTCTAGCTGACATTCGTCTATAGGGCTTATCGCGTGTCTCACAAACCCAACCTTTATTCACTAGGTACTGGACTCGAGCATTGATTCTTCGGGACAGTCCAATCCGAAAAAAAAATAAAGAAAAAAAAAAACTTCTCGTATGATGTCAGAACATATCCGAGGCCAGGGTTCGCATTCTTTTGGTCCACCTCTGAAATGACGCCCGTCGATCTATCTTTGCCTGCGATGCAGTACCGAAATCGGTACTGTCAATATGTTGGCCAATTTCACAATGACCTTCCCTGTCTCCAAAAGTGTCTGGACGTTGACGCTCACTGCTATGAAATTTAGTGGGCGTTGATACGTTTTTTTTTTTTTTTCAACTAATTGACCCAGCACCACAAGTTCAAAGTATTTTGATTCAGGATGGCCTGTTCTGGTTGGCCCGACCGTAAGCTATCTTGCATTTTTGTTGGCAAACTGAACGGTTGGCGATGCTCTTCGTAGCTTTCTCTTGAAGGTGCAATTGGTGATGACAGTGTGGCCTCTGTTAGACAGTCCGTCGCTTCCACACATGTGAGCGTTGTTGCGAAGAGGATCTCCTTCAGAGCTTGAGGCGGCAGGAGCTGGTCGGGTTTCTGTCCCCTAACCTGGAAGACATCTTCAGTTTGGTCAGTCAGAATCAGAATTGGTTTTGTTGTGATGATTAGGAAGATTACAGGATTTGAATATACTAATATAGATAATGTTAATAGATTGTTGCAACGACACGCCACTGGGATGGTAAAAAGCGAAAATAGACGCCTAATGTTGATGGTGAGTGTACAAAACATGTCGATGTTTTCACCAATCACTTTTTCCATCACATTAGTATTTAGACTAACTTTGAAATTGATAATGAAATCATCTCCGCTAAAATTAGACTGTCCTGGCTCCGTTACTTTTTTACTAACCGACAGCGATTAGCGGTAGTAAACAATTTTACTTCGGCCTTTATCGCTGTTACATCAGGGTACCACAGGGCAGTGTTCTCAGACACGTACTTTTTCTAATCTACACTAATGATCTACCCAATAACATATTTTCCTGCATGCGAATTTTCGCTTGCAATTTTATATACTGAGTAATGAATCGTTCATTTTATTCCCCCAAATGACCGTCATTCCATTAAGGCTGGCGTAGCACATGGTTAATGTCAATTATTCGAAAAACAAAGCAATGTCTTTTACTCGTAAACGATCAAAAGTCAACTTTCTTTAATACAATAAATACTGACGAAGTGTGTCGAGAATCGTTGATCTCACACCAAATATTATTTTCCTGGGCTTCTCGCACAACCGCCGTCTCTGCTACCGCTTCCAAAACTTCGGATATCTCTGTCACGATATGCTTAATTAACTGTTCATCTAGCATCCATGCACACAATGACATTCCTAAAATTCGTTCAACGCCAATTCGAGTTTGCTTCGCCGATCTGCTTGCCTTAACTACTTAACCAGCATCTGTTAGAAGCAATTCAAAACAGATACAGTCGATTCAGCTCCCAGAATAATAGCCAGCAGTCAAGCATAACTCAAATCAAACTCTTCTGTTTCTTTCATACCGCAAATTAAACCGTCGCCGTTTACAGAACTTGTTGTTGTCCCAAATAATTCTGACACATGGCCACAGTGGGCGATTGGCCTTGAATCAGGTTGTTATATATATAGTAGAAGAAAATTAACACCATACGCTGAATTTAAAAATTAGGAATCAATTTACAGAGCAATCGATTGGATTCAGTCCGAAAATTTCGAACTGCCAAGCTAACATTTCTGTCGCTGAAACCAAGAATAGAGGCTCCAAAATACAGTATCACAGATGCGGACAAATTTAGGCCAACATTGGGTAGCGGAGTTGAATAATATTTATCTTATTATAGAGAAACGTCTACAGGACATAAAGAAATACTCTATTGTCTTTAGCTCGCCGCAGAATAGGCACAGTGGTGAGGGAAACGGTCTAGACCTGTGTTGATAGAAATTTAGCCTCGTGATGGACACTTCCATTTTTCGTGTCTGGCAGCTAGAGATGGGCAAATGGCTCACTTCAGTGAGTGGCTCGGAACGGCTCAGCTCACTGAAATGAACCGGTTCACTTAAACGTGTAACCTGTGTTATGCATATTCCATAGTTATCTGGCTTTGAAAAAAACGATATATGCATGATTTAACAACCGTGTTATTGGTATTTTCGCTATGTTTCGATAATATTTTTACATATATTAAAGGCGTGAATTCTTAGTTGTAATGAAACTTTCTTCTCTGATATTGAGGATAAAATGCTTATGATACTGTAACAGGCAGAATGCGAAGTACTTTTGTTTTTCAGAAAAAAATATGTAACTTCATCGTCATTACAGAAGCTTGTCTGTTTTTGTGGTACTTTAAAATCAACTATCGTCAAATTAAGAACACAAAATGATTGTACATTATCTTTAAACTTTATTCATTTATTCACATACGTACATTCACTATAATATGAGTGAGGTGTAACGCCATGCAAAATGAATGTACAAATCATTTCTTGAAGTACAATACAAAAATCATACGAAAGATCCACAAAACTGCCGCACGTACCTTTCTTTTTTTCCCCCTTTTTTTTCTCTCGAACGCACGCGCGATACTGGCAATCATGCCATCATGCGCCAGGACAAAAAGAAAAAAAAAAAGAAATGAAGTTCTATTACAACACAACATATCATAGGCCTCTTTTTATTGACGTGCTAATGAGACACGCTCAGAAAATGCACAGAAGTGGATGCCATGGGCGACATTTTCGTGACTACACTAATTAGCACAAATGAAGACCAGGACGTAAACTGTATGTTCACCTGTTGTTTTTTAAGACACGGAAGACCATCTTCGAAGTGTAATTGGACCAGCGCACGATGTGCGATCGGTGAGAGTCGTGAGACATCGTTCGAACAGCAGCAGGCAACGAACGGTACCATCCTTTGCCAATTAAGGCTTCTTCTCCCCTCGGTGGCATCGGGTGCCACACCATAGGACGCACAAAAAACCAAAGGGACTGCTGCGCACACCACACACTGCGAGCGAGTACCAGTAGCGCGAGTCTGCCCACACCGGCCACCAATCGTCGGTCAGAAATCGAAACCTCGAAACCCAGCAGGAGACCCGGCTCTGACGGAACGGTTCGGCACGGCTCATTGAACGAAAGAGAACCGGCTTCCTCTCTCCGAAAGAACCGCCGCTGAGTTACTGAACCACGGCTCACTCGCTCTTCAAAAGAGCGGCTCAAACGATCCGGCTCGCTCCTGAGCGCTCTCTAGAAACGGCTCCTCACGGCTCACCGCCGTTTACGTGAACTCATTCGTTATTCCGCCGAAGGCGAGGGGGTGAAGGCGACTCTTGCGAGGAAGGCAGTTGCTTTCTCGTACCGCTAATAGATGGCGTGCAAGTCGCACCCAGCAGATGACCAGCCTCTGACGGAACGCATCGGCACGGCTCACTGAACGCGAGAGAACCGGCTCCCTTTCTCCAAAAGAACCGCCGCTCACTTTTACTGAACCACGGCTCACTCGCTCTTTAAAAAGAGCCGCTCACAAGATCCGGCTCGCTCCTGAGCGACCCATCTCTACTGGCAACATTCTCAGCGCCAGGGATATAAAAGATGTTGGTAATCTGTGGAGTTGATCACTGCGGCGTCTGACACTGCTTGCATGATGCCTAGGAAACCGAGCAGCTGTGACATAACCAGGCACAGGGCCATATGGAAGAATCGGGACGCCTATGGAAAGCGTTGGCTGAGGAATCTGCGATTTTATTTTAAAATAATCCCTTGTGGCCAGGTACCCAAACTAATAAACGGACGCTTCTCAATTATCTAGGTACCAATGAATGAAACGCCCTCATAACGGGAGAGACACCAGCGACAGTTAGTGATGAACACAAAGATAAAGAATCAGTGATTATCACAGCTGATGTAATTGGTAGATTTAATTTGCGTAGAGCCAGTACCACTGCATGCCATGAATTCAACCAATAAAATGGGCGTAAAATCTGGCAGCCGCAGAGAAAAAGTCCAGTCTAGCGCTGGGCAAAAAATACCGATCCCAGAGTTTTCTTCCTGCTGTGAAGCATCTGTCGCAACAATGACGTTTGGCGGTAGAATCTGCAGATGACTTTGTGGTAAACCATCTAAAATACGATGCGGAAGTAATTTTGCGTTATTAGGAAAAATGTCATCAACTTGTGGCAACACGTAGACGTAGAGTCTAAATGTTACATCTGTTCGTGATGATGATGATGAACCTCTGTCATGACTCGCACCCACTATGGAGGATAGGCCAAGAATCGTATGGCAGTGGTTATGCTAAAGAAAATTCGTATTGGAAAACGAGAAACGCAAAGTAATAGACAAACAAAAAACAAAGCTCCATAAATACGTCCATCTTCTTCGTGGTCTGCCCACCTTGGCATTTTTTCTCCGTCTAAAGTACCAACACCAACCAACCAGCCACACTTATATAGACAGCACGCTTTCACATTGTTGCTCACTCAAGTGTAGCATGAGAAGCTCAAATGTTTTGCCGATCACGAGGATCGGCACTGCTCGCGCGCGGCGGCCACCACTCGTTGCGAAAGCCCCGCTCGGAACCTGGTGCGGCGTCGGTGCATGTCTTCCGACCTGTCCACGTCGCATTCTTCCTCGGGTGCTGCGACACCGACGGGCCAAGTGAGCGCTCTGTCCATGACGCCGCGGTGTGCATTCAGGTCAATCGAGGATGAAACAAACGCGAATTTTCTCAAGCTGCGCCGATGTTGGTGTCTATCGAGCTAGCGCAAGGTGATCTAACAAAAGAAAGGCTTGTTGGCGTACAGCGATAAAACGCGACATCACATTGTTAAACATTTGCTGTTTTCTAGCTGGAATGGCATCCAAGTGTCGTCGGCAGTAACCCGGTTTTACGACTGTTCGGTGCAGCGGCTTCTCTCAAACGGGCGTAGGTCCTAGATAAGTACAAACAAAGAAAGAACGCAGACATTCACTAGCCCTCCTGTTCGGCCCGTCGGACAGTCATTTTCCACGACTCTTTCATTTCTACCATTATTGCCCAAATGATTTAGAAATTGATCAATACCTCGAGTAATCGTTGCACAAATTAGCGATAAGTTTGTTGGCAAACTCCCTGATCTTTTTGTTGTCGTCCATTATGTTTTCAGTAACCGGTTTTCGTGCACATCTGCATTACCTCGTTATGAAAGACGGAAGTAAATGTAAAAGAAAGAAATGAACGACGAAAAAAATTTACGGATTACCACACACCTTCTAAAAGAAACAAGTTGATAAACCACGCAGGGCGAGAACTCTGAGCAGAATTAGGCACGCATCGTGCGACGTGTTTTCGGGAGCGTTCATGGCTTTCCGGCACAACGCGTACATGCACCTCTCTTGCTGGCGTTGTCTGGAGCACTAAAAGCAGCGCCGCCTAAAAGCTGCAAAGAGAGTCACGTCAATCCCGTCTCACTCTTCTCTTTTTCTTTACCTCCTACTCCCCCTATCCCCTACGACGCTGCGCCGTGCTCCCTTATGGGCTGCAGAATTAAGCGTCTCTTCCTTTTGTATAATAAACACCTCCTCCGTCTCCTACACGGCACGGCTCGTCGCCAAGTTCAGTCGCAGACGCACAGCGCGCCCTCGCGATGTGCGGCCATGCGTGACCGTTGGCATTGCAGCCACGCTCTGGTTGGCACGTAAGCGAAAGTGGGCGCCGTAGGAACACTGCAGGACACGTTCATTTCCCACATGAACACCTGTGCCGTTGCAGTAGCGTCAAGTGGTCGGTCTTAAGAGCTCTCTCTACCGAAATGCAGAAACGGTATCCGGCGCGTGTTTGCCTACGCGGGGAAGGTGCAAAGAGGGTGAATCGTGCTAAAGGTCGTCAGAATAGAGAACTGCACGTGCCCTCTTGATTTCACTGTTGTCGCCTACTTTGTGGACGAATTTAAAATGCGGAACAGCAAGCCAGAGTTTTGACGGGAAGCCAGTTGAGCCAACGAAAGCGTGAGAACATGTCGAGCCTATAGTTGGTAAGACAGGCTCAGGTTTAAGCGCAGTGACAGAAGGGAAGAAGTGGACACGCTTGTGTGTGTGTGTGCCCGTCTGCCAGTGTGCATTCCTAAGCATGAGAACAAAATGTCAGCCGTTTCATTGAACGACAGTGTCACGGGACTTGGATCAAAAGCTTCCACCTTCTCAATCTTTGACACATGGATAAGAAGTTCCTTTCAGCTCGTCCCTAATTGTTCAGTGTCTGAATTATTTACGTAGCGAAAGGAAATAAAACGCTATGAAGGAACATACACTGCGTCGATTTCGCTTTTCACGGCACTGCAGCCATCGGAGGGTCTATATCCTCCCGGAAAACAGCTCAGGGATATAATCGCTTTTCCAGTCGGCTCTTATTAATGACTGGTGTGTTATACTGACGCTGAACCCCCCTTTTTTTGTTAGGCAACACGGCTGGACGCTAAAATCTGCATCTCCATGTACGAGGAGAAAGTAACCGTCTTCTCATGTTTGAGATGTTGCCTTTCTTTGCATAAACACAGAGATGAAGCTGTAATATCGTGTAGTAGGTTCATGTTGGTAATACATATTTAATTTCCATGCCATCTCGCGGTATTCGAAACGCACTTGAAGAATGCTTTTCTTCGTTTGTGACGACACAGGCGTCTAGACAAAATTGGTGTCAGTTTTATCGAACGTTGCTGATAGAGCACATTCATAGAGTTACGCATGCACCTGACTTCACATCCTGGTTTACATAAATTCTTCCGAGTTAATTTTGAGGCATCAATGTGCAAAACAATGTACAAGGGGTTTCACGCTTCCTCCCAGTCATATAGCGTGTCCTGTTCCCCAAGATGACCAACACTGATACGCATCGGAGTCCCTCGAGCATCATCATAGTTGAGTAAGGGTATTAATGCGCATACCATTCTTTGCCTACTTGAGCCGTTTTGAGCCTCTTACGCCGACCAGTGGCACAAGTTGTCTACCACCATTAGGTTGCTGGTTGCAATGCGTCGTTCCATTGTCGTGATTCGTGGTATCTCGTCGTGCCGTCACGCCTTCAATCCTGGGCCAAGTTAGCTTGGGCCTCGTGATGCCTTCGTGGTCGTCGCCGTCATTCCAGCTTTGTCACTCGTCGTACAGTCGTTGTGCACACTGTCGTTCAATCGTCTTTCGTGATCTGACTCTCGTCAAGCTGTCGTCGCCACGCCGTCGACCCAGTGGTCCAATTTGTCTGATAGCCTGGGCCATAGGTACGGATGCTGTCGTGTTGCATCATCGTGATTCCAGCTTTGCCATCCGACTCTCGTCATGCCGTCATCGTCACGCTGTCGTTTTCCTCCTCCCATCGACGTCAATCTTTCTTCGTCATAATGTCATAACTATACTGTCGTCATTCAGTCGGGATTACGCCGCCCTTGTCATGCCGTCAACACTCTGTATCGTGCCTTCATGGTCAGACCGTCGTCGTAATGCCGTCGTGGTCGCCGACTTCCAGCTTCGTCATTCGACCACCGTTGTACAGCTTCCGTGATACAGTCATCGTGAGGCCATTGTCATCATACACTCCTTGTCCTCATGCATGCATTAATTGTCATACCTTGGTCGGGATGCCGTCGCGGTCGTAATCACTTCGACATCGTACTCTTGTCGCGCCGTCTTTGTCATGCCATTGTCGCGATGTTGTCGTTTGCAATCTTTTCAGTGTCGTCATGTCGTCGTCATACCACGATTCATCGACATCATTCCTTGTTCTTCATTCTGCCGTCATTCATTCAATCGCGATTATGCCGCCATCTTCACGTCGTCGTCCCACATCCCCTATTAGAGTGTGCTAGAATTGGGGAGTGGGTCCAGCGGACGCCTTGGCAAGCGCCGAGGGTGAAGCAAAAAACGTTGAAATTGTGGCGGCGCGGCCTCATGCTGAATCTCCGGCCAATAAACGTTGGCTCCGGCTGTTTCGGCAGCGCTCATTGGCTGAAGCGAGCTCACGGGCTGAGTAGCTGTCGGCTGCTCGACGCACCGTCGTTGTTGCGTCGTTTGCATTATTTCTGCCGCTCTTCTTCCATTTTATTTACAATAGATCTGTGAGGAACAATCTCAGTGTTACCGCCACCGAGTATCCGCCTGTCAAAGCTCCATGCAGCTGCGGTGGGGTCTCCGACGCGACAAGCGTCCGGCCGGCGCGCTTGGCCGCTTATTCGGGAGAAAGCGACGGTGGCGCCACCAACTTTTCAAAAAAAAAAAAAAAAAGCCTCAGCGGGGAGCCTGCGTTGGACCACGGCCGGGCTCGACTGGCGCGCGCGCTCGTTTCTTACGGCCTTCTCACCCGTCGGGGAAACAATGGGAGAGTTTCTCAGTACGTTTCGCCACCCGTCGGCGGTAGGGGCGCTGCGACCCTGACCCTTCCTCCCCTGCTCCGCGTACATGCGCTTGCCTTCGCGCTCGCACGATCGTTTTCCCGCGCATTTTATGCGGTGCTCTGTCAGTGTTGTTCAGTATGCAGTCTCCTGAAGACGGTCGTACAGCCTTTAGTACGCGCTGCCACAGGCAAGTGTTGGCGCCGTTCACTGCACATCGGTATATAACTGATGTGTGATGGTGTATGGCTGTCTTCCGTATTGCAAGTCCCGTTTCGAGAAAACACCCGGTGTTTCTTTTCACCAGTTCCCAAGCAATGAGGATATAACCCGAGTTTCTAGCGCTTTTGGACAAGATAGCATCAACTAATAAAGGGGAATTATAAGATGGACATAAAAAGATCGTAGCCTTCTCCTCCGGATACGCTACTCGGCAAATACATAATTTCACTATAACTCCTTTTTCCTCACGCAACAACTCTTTTAAGTATTCTTTTTTTCCGCGCACAATAGCGCCAACATTCACTTCTTTTTTATCATGTTTACAGTGACATTATTTTGTTTGTGCCATGTTTGCAGTGACAGTGTTTTACTTCTTTAGTGTAACGTTGCGTGTGCCCAACCTGTACGCTTTGTATTTATTCAAATAACAGTTTTCTTTATTAACCTGTGCATTTTCTGTACATACCAATGTATTCGTTATGCTTGTACCACCCTGCTAAAATCACCGCATGGTGATTGCAGTATTTATAAAATTAAAATAAATAAATAATAGCGTTTTTTTTTCGATAAAGCCTCCGAACACCTGCCACGCAGGAATGTACTAGAAGTAATCGAAAGAGAAGTCCAGCCCTATTTAATTACAACGCGCTCCCATCTTGAGCTGCCCTGAAGGTGTTGACGACAGCCATGCGATACGATCCGCAATCTAATTGCCGAGAAGTTTCTGAGAATAGTCCTTGTAAATCAGTCAAACCAACTGAGTGACGAAAACGACAAGTCGGCCTATGTACACAAGCCGCCAAGGAAACACTTTAGATTGTAATTGTGAATAAGACACATTTGTGAGCTGGTGTGTCCGCAAGAGTTTTCGCCTGAAAGTATGGCAACCATTGTAAGTGCGTACGAGCAATAAATATTTATTTAAATTCCTCAAAATGCATTTGATGGCGGAGAGCTGTTCTCCCGGCGCATACATCTCCAGTGAATTTAAAGAAGCTTGATGTATTAATTCAGTTACACTGCATCCATTTATAAGAAGCCTAGATGAACAATTTACGCGTCCTCTACAATTAGGCGACTTGTTCTTGAATGCACGGTGAGGTAAGAAGCGCGCCCGACCCAATCTTCCAGCGTTGCGCGCGCTGCACAGATCGGCTGGGAGCAGCTGAGCAGGGTGGGGTCGCAGCGCCCCCCTCCAAGCAGCGGCCATAGGCATGAACTAGCCCCGATGCGAAGGCCGTAAGAAGCGAGCGCGCGCGCCAGTCGAGCCCGGCCGTGGTTGGACCCACTCCCCCAGTCTAGTACACTCTACCCCTATCATGCATTCGTGCCGTCATTCCCGCTTTGTCGTCATACTGTGGCCTTCACGCCGTCGTCGTTACCTCGTCGTCGTCATGTCGTTGTTTCACCGTTGCCATAATTTAAATGACGGCATCTCATTGTCCTGATGACGTCGTCGTTATACGCCGTTCCATCGATATCATTCCTTTTTCGCCATTCCTGCGTCGGCGTCGTGCAGTCGTTGTCAGGCTCATGGGCGACTTTGGCAAGCGAGTGCCACAGCGAAGTGGAACGAAATCGGAGTACATAGCCGAGGCAAATAAAGTCTCATAATTACCACCACTACACGTGTTGAATAAACGTCACTTCAGGTCTGTCGCTCCATTGCTATTCGCATTACCATCGACAGTCGTTGCGAGACAGCAGTTCTGCCGTAGTTGTTTATTCTTTAGTTCACTCAGTCCAGGGTCCTATTTGCTGCTGCTGTAATCGACTCGATCTGTCGATCAGTTTTCTCTGGGCTAGGACTGTGCTGGAAAGAATGGCTTCGCACTGGGAGAGCGAGGTATGGCAAATGAGTTTGGGGCATTCCCACGTGGTATGCTAAGGACCCCCCCCCCCCCCCCCCCCCCCCCCCCAGTAGGGACGTCGGTCATTACGTTCAGTGCCCGCGAAACACGATTAGTTGGGCGGCACTTTTCGCAGGCTTCTTTCAGGTTTGGGAAAAAACAAAACGTCATGTAGCACGTATAGAGATCAGAACGGAAAGGTGAATCGGGAATTTTTCATAATGGCCTACAATTTTCTGATTGAGAATCTTGCTCTGATTAGAATATCTGAGAAGTTCATTATAACTAATATGTAATCAGGCGAAATACAAAAAAAAAAAGAAGAAATAGTCTGACTTCATAAACTCCAAGCGACAGAAAACAACATGCCTTGGTTCTGTCCAGCTACATGGCACTCGCATATTTTTTTTAAATTTTGGCACAATAAGTTACGTGGGAGATACCCTGTATATACTGCAATATATGTAGTTAGATCAAGCAGGCTATTTGTCGCCGCCCCGTTTAAAAAGAGATGACAATGATAATCATCATCTACCTGCGAATCCCAGCCACTGCTTCTCAAGACGGATTCCACTCATTTTTTTAGGCACTTGCGCTGTGACGTCGCACCGCTGTGACTGCAACTGTCTTGGGCGATTTCAGAATGTGGGGCCGAATTCTCTTTAGTAATTATCGTTTCACGTGGCCTTGGCTAATATATAATATTGACACGTATACATGTTTATCTTTCACCGGTGGCCGCTTTCCACCGGCTAACAATGTTAAACGTTATCGCTCGGCGCAGGACGCGCCTGTATCGGAAGATTCTAGAACGTTATCGATGCTTCTTTCCGTTGCCTGTTTTCACCGATGCTTATCTGATTGTATGACCGACGCGAATTGTCTAGAACTTTCTGGAAGACACTGCGGGTACCAGGGATTAATCTGGAACATTCGATGAGTCATGTATAAAAGCCGGCGCGTTTTACCGCATATCAGATTTTCGACGATCGCCGACTGTGTTCGCCGCTATCGTGCTTTGAGTGTAGCTTGCTTTTGTGGGCACAGGTTCGCCCAATAAAGAATCAGTTTCGTCATACATAGTTTTACGACTGTTTTCTTCAGCGTCACTACTACATGACATCTGGTGGAGGTGCGGGGTAGACGTCGGAACTGCGGCGTTACGGGGCCCTGGCCAACACCACCTAGAGGTGGTGTTGCCCTGGCGCGAGCGCGGAGGGGGGCCTTGACGACGGGCGACGGCGGCGTAGCCTTTCTATACGCCCGCTGACGAACTTGGGTACTTTGTTAAGCCCGTTTCACATGGTGCGATTTTGTTTACGAATTCGCACGTGCGAATTCGCAGATAACACATATTCAACACATATTCAACTTAACACATATTCAACTAATTAACAAAAATTGACTAATGATTTTCTTAGTTAATTACTGTATGACACGTATTGCAATTTACAAATTGTAGCCGGTGAGCTTGCAAGACGCATCCACTTGAAATTAATTTCCAGGATGACACCAGTTTTGAGATATTTCCTAAAGTGTGGGACGAAATCCACCCGACGCATTACATGGCCTGCCGAGCTCCACTTTTTCCGCTTAATGTCAACTAGAATATCGGTTATCCCCGTTTCTTCTCTGATCCACACCGCTCTCTTCGTGTCTCTTAACGCCTAACATTTTTCGTTCCATCGCTCTTTGTGCGGTCCTTAACTTGTTCTCGAGCTTCTTTGTTAACCTTCAAGTTTCTGCCCCATATGTTAGCACCGATAGAATGCAATGATTGTATACTAGTCTTTTCAACGGCAGTGGTAATCACCCAGTCAGGATTTGGCAATGCCTACCGTATGCACTCCAGCCCAATTTTATTCTTCTATAAATTTCTTTCTCATGATCAGAGTCCCCTTTGAGTAATTGACCTAGATAAACGTACTCCTTTACAGACTCTAGAGGCTGACTCGCGATCCTGAATTCTTGTTCCCTTGCCAGGCTATTTAACATTATCTTTATCTTCTGCATATTAGTCTTCAACCCCACTCTTACATTTTCTCGGTTAAGGTCCTCAATCATTTGTTGTAATTCGTCTCCATTGCTGCTGAATAGGACAATGTCACCTGCAAACCGAAGGTTGCTGAGATATTCGCCGTTGATTCTCACTCCTAAGCCTTCCCAGTCTAAGAGCTTGAATACTTCTTCTAAGCATGCAGTGAATAGCATTCGAGAGATTGTGTCTCCTTGCCTGACCCCTTTCTTGATAGGTAACTTTCTACTTTTCTTGTGGAGAAGCAATGCAGCTGTGGAATCTTTGTAGATATTTCCCAAGATATTCACGTATGCTTGCTGTTCTCCTTGATTACGCAATGCGTCTATGACTGCTGGTATCTCTACTGAATCAAATGCGTTTTCATAATCTATGAAAGCCATATAGCCATATAGAGAGGTTGATTGTACTCCGCAGATTTCTCTATTACCTGGCTGATGACATGGATATAATCCATCGTAGAATATCCCTTCCTGAAGCCAGCCTGTTCTCTTCGTTGGCTGAAGTCAAGTGTTGCCTTGAGTCTATTTGAAATTAGCTTGGTGAATATTTTATGCAATACTGAGAGCAAGCTAATGGGTCTGTAATTCTTCAATTCTTTAACGTCTCCCTTCTTATGGATGAGTATAATGTTGGCGTTCTTCCAGCTTTCTGGTACACTTGAAGTCGTGAGGCATTGCGTATAAATGGCCGCAAGCTTTTAAAGCTTGATATCTCCTCCATCTTTGATTAAATCGACTGTTATTCCATCTTCTCCAGCAGCTTTTCCCCTGGTCATGTCTTTCAATGCCCTTCTAACTTCATCGCTAGTTATAGAAGGGGCTTCTGTATCCTGTTCTTCACTACTTCGAATGAAAGCAGCTTGGCTGCTCTGGGTACTGTATAGGTCAGTATAGAGTTATTCCGCTGCTTTTACTATGTCATCGAAATTGCTGATATTACCCTGCTTATCTTTCATTGCATACATTTTGCCTTGTCCTGGGCCTAGTTTTCTTCTCACTGATTTCATGTTGCGTCCATCTTTTACTGCTTCCTCAATCTTTTCCACGTTATAATTTCGGATATCCATTACTTCCTTCTTGTTGATCAGTTTCGACAGTTCAGCGAATTCTATCTGATCTCCAGATTGACATTTTCATGTTTTGCCGTTTCTTTATTAGGTCATTTGTTACTTGGGAGAGCTCACCTACTGGTTACCTTAATGGCTTACCACCCACTTCTATTGCTGCTTCTGAGATCAACCTAGTTAAGATTTCATTCATTACCTCTATGTTGTATTTATCTTCCTGTTCAAAAGCTGCATATTTGTTTGTAAGTACCAGCCTGAATTGGTCTGCTTTTATCTGCAACAGGCCGGTCTGCTTGGCCGGCCTGTTTCTTCATGACTAACTTTATTCTTTCTCTCTTCAAATTGAGAGAAATCATAGACCTCACTAGCTTATGGTCACTGCACTTTACCCTACCTAATACTTCTACATCCTGCACTATGCTGGGATCGGCAGAGAGTTTGAAATCTATTCCATTCCTTGTTTTTCTTTTTTTTTCATTAGGGCTTTTCCAGGTCCACTTCCTGTTGCTGCGTTTCCTGAAGAAGGTATTCATTATTCGGAGCCTATTCATTTCCGCGAATTCTACCAATATCTCTCCTCTAGTGTTCCTAGAATCGATGCCGTAGTTGCCACTCGCCTAGTCGCCAACCCGCTTTTTCCCCAGTTTTGCATTGAAGTCGCCCATGACTACAGTATACTCAGTTTGCACCTTTTTCATTGCTAATTGAACATCTTCATAAACTGTTCTATTTCTTCATCATCGTGACTGGAGGTTGGGAAGTAGGCTTGTACAACCTTCATTCTATACCTCCTATTCAGCTTTATTACGACGACTGCTACCTTCTCATTACTGCTGTAGGGCGGGCAACATAGCGGGCAACTATCAATGTTGCCCGCTATGTCATGGACTAGAAATCCTACTCCGAATTCTCTCCTATCTGGAAGACCTCTGTAGCAGAGGACGTGGCCGTTAGTCAGTACTGTATAAGACTCACCCGTTCTTCTAACCTCACTAAGGCCAATAATATCCCAGGTAATGCCTGATAATTCCTCAAACAGCCCTGCTAAGCTAGCCTCACTTGAGAGGGTTCACGTGTTGAACGTTGCAAGGTTCAGTTTCCAGTGGCGGCCTGTCCGGATTAAATTATTGGGTTTTACGTGCCAAAACCACGATCTGATTATGAGGCACGCCGTAGTGGGGGACTCCGGAAATTTGGGCCACCTGTGGTTCTTTAACGTGCACTTAAATCTAAGTACACGGGTGTTTTCGCATTTCGCCCCCATAGAAATGCGGCCGCCGTGGCCGGGATTCGATCCCGCGACCTCGGGCCTGTCGGGATCCTGAGATATTTAGCACCCTCTGCCGCGTCGCAGGTCTGATCGCCGCCTTGGTCAGGTGCTCCGCAGCTGGTGGGGACTGAGGGCCGTGGGTTGATTGTAGGAGTCATTTGGGAGGTAGCGGCCGAACACTGCACCAGGGAGGCCAATTCCTGTTCTGGTGACATGACTACCAACGTCGTCGAGCGCTGGCGTTTTCTTAGTACTGACCATAAAACAACATTTTAAAGTGATCCTTCGAGGGGTACCACTGAGCGCGGCGCAGTGATATTACGGCGTGATTTGCGACGAATGAATGCGTAAGCTCCGCTCTAAAAGAAAGAATAAAACACGACCGGCGGTTCCGAGTCCGTGCCTGTCCATTGCACTCGTATACAAACCGGCTGGGTTTAGCTACAGTACATGATTCCCGAAGAGTAGCGCCCTCTAACTACAATGTTAGATTGTGACTACGCACGGCTGAAGCTTAAATAATTAATAAAATAACATTTGTAATAACCCAATGTAATGCAATAAAAGACGCTTGATTGCGCAGCTTTTAGGGACATTTCTTTCGCAAGAATACAGAAATCGGCAATCCTGGAAAAATCTGCAAATATTTGTCAGTCACACATTGTAGAACAAGACTGCATAGATGCGTAAATGTCATCGCAGTCTCCTCCGAGTACTTGAACAATTGTCTATTACACACTTTGCGTAAGTGTTGGGCACAAAGAGACTAATCTACAGAAACCTATATTGACTGATGTACTCTTTGGCCCTCCTTTCGTCAGCTGCGTGTGCAGCTCACTTTTCGGTCCTCTCGCTTCCACAATTGCAGCAGCGCAAATGCTCGGCGATGACTGCACAGATGCCGGTATATATTTGGAAAGACAGACGAGTTCCTCCGCCGCAGGCACCGCCGTCGGACAGAGTGGCTCCGCTGCTGCCGTGCTGTCGTCGTGGTCGCGTGGACGCCGTCGGCATGCCGCCCCTCAAGCTGGTCGTGTTCGTCGGCAGCTGCCGCACGGGACGCTTCGCAGAGCGTCTCAAGCGCTGCGTCACCTCGCAGCTCGAGAAGAGAGGCCACCACGTCAGCGTCATCGGTGAGTTCATCGGAGGAGCTGTATTCGAAACATCCTACCCAAGGAGGATTAAAAAAATTGTCGCAGTTTCACCTGAAAGGCGAAGCATCAATTGCGATAACAAATTTGTAGAGAGCTATACGGAGTAAGGTTAGTAGTTTTATCAGCTGTATAAATTTGGACATGCAGCAGCACCAGCAACGCGCATAACTGTTGTCGACGCCGTCGGCGTTTTGCCCGCGTTCGCACAAAATGCGTGCGGCGTTGGTGACTGTTGCCGGAGCCTCTGATATAAATAGGCACTTGTATATATAAGTGGTTCTTGAGGGAAAGGGAAAGGTTGGCGCTATCTTCTGCAGCCCTTGAGGGAGCACGGCTCAGCGCCAAATAGGCACTTGGTGCCGCAGCTAAAAGTCGCCTCCCTTCCCCTCCCCGCCACGGCGTTTCGCGCGTCGGAAGAAGGCTCGTTTGTTCTACATATATGGTGATTGTAAAGGAGGAAAGAGATGCCTACTTCTGCAGCCCTTAAGGGAGCACGGCGCAGAACGCGCGTTTGTTCTTCGCCGTGCCATAGAGAAAGAAAAAAATCTTTTTTATTGCGATAGCAATTATATGGACACTCAAAAGCAGATTTCTGCCGTCGGCGTCGCCGTCGCCGTCGCCGTGAGGTTCCGTATGACGTCATTTGAAGAAGAAATCGTCGCCGCGCGCCGAACGCTGTATGTGCGAGTGAAAGGGCGCGAGGGGCGCGTCTTTCACGGGGAGTGAACGCACGGCGGAGAACAAACGCGCGTTCTGCGCCGTGCTCGCTTAAGGGCTGCAGAAGTAGGCGTCTCTGTTCTCCTTCACAATCACCATGTATGTAGATAAGTGGTTCTTGAGGGAAAGGGAAAGGTTGGCGCTATCTTCTGCAGCCCTTGAGGGAGCACGGCTCAGCGCCAACGGGGAGGGGTAAGTGGGAGCGAAAGAAGTATGTAGAGCAAACGCGCCTTCTTCCAACGAGCGAGAGGCCGTGGGGGAGGGGGAGGGAAGGGAGGCGACGTTTAGCTGCGGCACGCAGTGCCTATTTATATCAGAGGCTCCGGCAACAGTCACCAACGCCGCACGCATTTTGAGCGAACGCGGGCAAAACGCCGATGGCGTCGACAACAGTTCTGCGTGTTGTTGCTACCAAAGCCGCTCACCTTACTTCGTATGACATTGCTGTGTTGCTATCGCATTCATTGCTTCGCCCTTAGGGCGAAACTGTGACATTTTTTTCTTTCTCTATGGCCGTGCGTTCACTCCCCGTGAAAGCGCGCGTCCCTCGCGCCCTTTCACTCGCACATACAGCGTTCGGCGCGCGGCGACGATTTCATCTCCACTGACGTCATACGGAACCTCACGGCGACGGCGACGCCGACGGCAGAAATCTGCTTTGGAGTGTCCATATAATTGCTATCGCAATAAAATGCATTTTTTAAAAATCCTCCTTGATCCTCCCCGAAACTAGGTGGCGCTGGAAGGCAATTTGCGAAAACTGCCGCCAGGTGCAATGCTGTGAATGCAGCTGTGTGAGTCCTGACGCCGTGATGTAGCGAACGCGTGTTCGAGACGGCGAGTTCTCCTCGTGTTTGCCAGATAACGCGCTTTCAACTCGTGTAGTTTGAACAACGGCAGGATGCAGCAAATAGCTGCGGGAGGGCGCATCATTTCTTCCTTTCATTTCGCGCCTTGATATTGTTTAGAATATAGCGTGCTCGTGAGGACTCACACCACCTGCTACACTGGGATAACTCGCCGATGGTTCACACTAGGAAGAATTTGCTGCATGGGCTAGTTGTAAAAGTACTGGAAGTTGGGCGAGTTGGTAGCTATTCATCTTGAAACTGCAGCGCACACACAAGAAACAAGGACCTTTGCCTTGTGTCCTCGTTTCTTGTGTGTGCGCCGCAGTTTCAAGATGGGCTAGTTGGTAACTCATTATGGTAAAGCAAATTATGGCGCAAAAGGCACGCCCGCACACTCCCACACACGCAGCACTCCTAAAAGACATATCGAGACCCTGGCTCACATTCTTCTAGAATTCTCAGCTCACAACTTGAACGGAGATGTGTGGTGTTTACTTAACCGACGCCGCGACTTCCGGACGGCGAGACCTGGCCACGGGCGTTACAGGCATTCGACTTCGCGGAGGAGCTTCCCGCTCCCGCGTAGGTTCACGTGACCTGCCGTTACTTTGCTCTTTCTCCACTCCCTTCCCCCGAAACCGCCATTGGGGTGTCTGAGGCGGTTATCGCTTCTCCGCCTCGTTTCGTGCCAAGGTCTCGACAGGGGCACTACCACTCCTACCTATTATTTGTTATTAGAGCGATAGCTCTACTACTCCAGGTAAAAGCGCAGAAAACGCCTGGTTCCGTAAATGTGATCTTCAAGCTCAGCCAAGGTAAAGCTACCACTGCTGGCGGCTGATGCGTACGCATATCTCGAAAGCGATCTGCGATGTGTACAAAATGCGCCGAGTGCTGGTGGCTTCGTATGCGCTGTGCTTTCGACGCTTAGTTCGCGTTGAAACGAGACGCAGCCTGAAGGTCAATTCGCTCGCTGCTGCTGCCGCGCCGAGCAGCGTCTCTGTGTTGTCGTGTGGTGCAATTGTAGATGGCGGTAGTTGCTCACGGCGCCGAGCAGGGTCTGTGTTCTTTCCCATCGCAAGCATAACCGTGCTATCGCTCGACAAACTTGGTTTAACCGCGTTCAACCACGGCAAACTCTTTTCGTGACGTTTCCTACTGAGACTGCTTGGAGACGATTGTGCGGCTGGGTGCGTAATGACGTGGTGTTTCTCACGTATCGTATACTTTATTTTTAAGTTATAAAAGTAAGCACTCTAATTGTATCTTGCTTACAACTTCGTAATTGACGTCTTAATCAATTAGGGCAGTAATCAACGAATAATATCAATATTTGTAATGATTAAATCGAGTGTAATCAACCAAAAATTATTGGCGGCTTCTCAACTGGGCTGTGAACAATACGTACTTAGCTTCGTTCGCGCAAAATGTTCATCTTTTTTTAACCTTTGTTAGCTTGGAGATCCTGTATAATCCTGTAGTTTGGGCAACCACAACAAATGGTGACATTAAAAAGATTTCAGTTATTCAAAAGAAAATGCTTACTCATCGCAAACGTTCCATACAATGCCTCAACCCGTCCCGTGCGCCTACTGTATAATATTGTACGTGTGCATAATATCTTCGATATAGGTTTGCATGTCTGTATAAAAACACTACTGATCGAAATGACCCACTCTTGCATCGTATTGTGAAACTTTTGCCGCGTTATACATCATAGGAAATGCGCACACAAAACACTTTTATCATACCTCGATGTAGGACTAACTACGGATTCCAAATGTTAAAAATATAAACTTCCGAACTGCTTGAACAAGGAGTGCTATCAGCGCATACATTCTGTATCATTTCATAGCATTAGAAAGTTTTATGCAGAGTAAAATCTGTTTCCTTGATTGTTATTTTTTGTTTTGTTGTTGTTTTGAGATTGTATTGCGTCGGTTCTGCCATACATATTCATATATTATGCTACTTGCGTCTAGTTTTGTTGTAGTTACTGATCACATTATATTATTCTCACCACTGCCGAGTTGCAAGGTTGGCGAGGCTTGTTAAGCGGTCTTGAAGACTGCTTTTTTCTTGTCAACCCCCATTTGTTTACATGCCCTGTACAAGAAGCTGAAATAAAGCATTTATTCATTCAATAATGTGTTGCCGATAAACACTGTCATCTCCGTTTCACTGTCCTATCAACCACATTAACTCTTCCTCCTTGAAGCGCGATGAATCGAACCCATGCATTCAACTGAGTTTTTTTTTTTTTAAGTTCACTGTGAATGTTACAATTATAGGTAGAATAACAGCGAGCAGTCCATAGTGAATGACTGTGCTCGGGTCCTTGCGGCGTCATCGCTCCATACGATGTGCTTTAACCATGTTGTGTAATTTTTTACTCTGATGCGGTTATTCTGTGCACCGTCAAAGTGCTGCTTGCCGCTGTCAAGGGGGCGTTTTCATATTCCGTCTGCATCGCCCTAGCAGCAACTGCTAAGGAAGTCACACTTGGCCGAATGGCGCACGGAACGCGAAGCGCAATGCGGCTGCCGCGGAGGCCCCGAGATCAGGGAGGGGGTGTCTGTAAGAGTCCCCCTGCCCTTGTCCAAGGGTGCCCTGCCCACCACCATCGATGAACCTCGCAGCTGTAGCGAACCCGTTCTCACGTCGATCATTACAGACCCGGAGGAGGAGCCGAACCTGTTGGCGGTGCGCAAGCCGCTGCACTTCCACGGCCCGGACGAGACGCCGCCCGCGTGGCTTACCCAGCTGCACGAGAAGGTGAAGGACGCGCAGGGCTACGTGGTGCTGTGCCCCGAGTACAACCGGTGCATCGCACCGGCGCTGGGCAGCGCCATGGACCACTTCCCACCGGACTCGTACCGGCACAAGCCGTGCGCCATCGTCGCCTACACCATCGGTGAGTCCTCCGGCTACACGACAGCGAGTCGTACTTACGACGGGCTACACGTGTTGTAGCGGCCATCTTTCTGACGCGCGCCTGCAACGTTGAGGCTGCTCAACGTAGCCGATGACCCACATAGCAGGACAAATCCAGGATAGTGGAGTATGATGGAACGCAGCAGCACCAGGCTAACTTCATTCGTGATTTTACGGGAACGATGGGGTAGTTATTCACTTAGTTGGATAACAACCCTTGTGGACGTCTTCGGTTTTCTTCATGTTATGTGGGCTTCCTATGCAAAAGGTTTCGCCGATAATGCGAAGCAGCGACGTGGTGGCTGCTGCAATAATATGCGTAGTAAGCCTTTCACTGTTTTGTGCGGTGTAAATATTCGTGGATGAGCGCGACCACTGCAATTTCCTTTCGACAGGAAGCAAACTGTAGTCACTGATGCCTGTATTGTCTGAACCGTCTTCGAATGTGTATAGTTGGCGCTTCCCGGTTTAAACTGCGAAAGTAGTGAAACTGTGTAGCATATAAATTTCAACATAATGTGGACTAGTAAAGCAGAGTAGACATGGCCGTCGCATAAAACGCAGTGGTGTTGACATACGACGTAAACCAAATGCAGGAAAGTGGTCTACGCCACCCTGACCGAGGTCCCGAGGTGAAGGACCTGTCAGGAGGAATTGTTGCCTCCTTTTGCCACGCCTCGTGGACATCCTGTACCATCTATGTATCTCCAAATAAAATGAATGGAAACTTTCGAATTGAATGACAGGCTCAACTCCTACCACGACATCCGCCAACCGTAACCTGTGCAGGACGGAAGAAACATCCGTGCAGCACTGTCGTGGTTGATCAGAAAAGTGTTCATCTCATCAGTTAGGGCTTTTTGCGCATTCGCGCAAAGATGCCTAGCCATGCGTTGCATCTACTTTTATTTTTAAGCGAAGCTTTATATGGCCAGGCGAAACGAAAAAGCGTCTGTTAGCCGCCTGTCCACAGAATACTATCATCAGCCTTTGCTCGAGCGTCGTCGTCGTCTTCCGCAGCTGGCTCGTTGGCGCCCTTCGGGTTGCGCTCGTGCTCGGCACGCGCTCGTGCCACTGCTCCCGCGTTCGTCGTTGTCGTCGTCTTCCACAGCTGGCTCCGTTGCCACTCATCATTCCAGCGTAGAATTTCACTTCTCTTTGGTCGTCGTAATGGGGAGGCCGCGTTTACAGGGATATGAGTCATTCATTGTCTTGCGTCATGCACAGATTTAATTTTGAAGCAATTTAATTTCGAAGAATCGCAAGCGGTAATGGCGGGCGAATGCTGCTATTCACGCCACCGAGCAAACTCGAGACATCGAACGCAAGCGACAACGGCGGACTGCGGGCATACCGTCAGTGACGTCGTTCTCTCCGTCGCAGCCGAACGTGTGTGTAACCTCATAATTGATGAATACTTTAATGAACCGTCGGGATTATCCCAGTCATAAACACCGGAGCCGCACGTTTCAGCTTCGCTGGCTGACCATCTGTACGGAGTGCTTAGGCGGTGAACTTTTAAGCGAAGCTTTACAGGCTCACAAGTTTCGGCGGTGGTGGTGTCACGCTGAAAAGTGGGCAGATCTTGGTGATAGTGCAGAAAGGGTCCAAGCTCAACAGCACATATCAGGGCCAAAAAAAAAAAAAGAAAGAGATATAGAGAGATAAAGAAAGAAAGAGAGAGAGAGAAAATCACCAGCCCTTCCACTGTCGAGAAAAGGGGGGTAAGCGAAGCTTGTCGTGTGTGTATCTGACCTTCGTGGTGACTTTCTTTCTCTCTCTCTCTTGACTTCTTTCTCTCTCTCCTTCGCACTCTCTCTCTCTTTCTCCTTCTCTGTTTATTTCTTTCTCGACCTTCGTGATGATTTTCTTTCTCTCTCTCTTCCTTTCTTTCTATTTCTCTATCTTTCTTTCTCTCTTCCTCTCTCTCTTTCGTTCTCTTACCTTCGTGGTGATTTTCTTTCTTTTTTTCTCTCTCTCCCTCTATCTTTTTGTCTCTCTTTATTTCTCTTTCTTTTTTGTCCCTGGTATGTGCCATTGAGCTTGGACCCTTTCTGCACTATCTCCAGGATCAGCCCATTTTACAGCGTGACACCACCACCACCGACACCGAAACTTATGAGCCTATAAAGCTTCGCTCAAAGACATCACCAGCCCTTCCCCTGTCTAGAAAATGGGGGTAAGCGGTGCTTGTCGTGTGTGCATCTGACCTTCGTCAGGGTAACGTTTGGAAGCCCTCGCCTCGGGATTCTGTGCTCGTCGCTGACGGCGGGCTTCGGCTTCGGAAGCCCTTGCCTCAGGATCGTCAGCTTTTCGCTTATGGCGAGCCTCGGCTACGGAAGCCCTCACGCTAGAATCGGCACGTCGACGACGAGTCCTTTCCCGAGCGAGTTCACGCCGGCGTTCATCAAACTCGGCTTGTTTCTTTGCAGAACGCACCACGCGTGGCCTTCCCATCTGTTCGCCGAAACTGATCTGAGGCGAGGGAAACCCGGAGGAGTGTGCGCCAACCCGCTTTACTTCCATGTCCCTCCTCGCGACACACCGAACAAACCTGATTGGTCGCGCGCGTGTCACGTGATCCGTGATCACGCGTGTAGCATATCGAATGCGGGTGTGCGCCGCACGTGATTTCTTTCTTTTTTTTTCTCTCTGTTCCTTTCTGTCTTCCTTTCTTTCGTTCTTGTTCCTGGTATGTGCCATTGAGCTTCGACCCTTCCTGCACTATGGCCAAGATCGGCCCACTTTTCAGCGTGACACCATACCACCACCACCGCCGACACTTGTGAGCCTATAAAGCTTCGCTTAACAAGAAAAATCTCCTTCCACTGTCGAGAAAATGGGGGGTAAGCGAAAGAGAGAGAGAGAGAGAGAGAAACGGGGTGGGTAAGACAGGGAAGTTAACCCGAAAAGTTTCGGGTTGGCTACCCTGCACTGTGGGAAGGCGAAATGAAAGGCGGAAAGAATAGGGGAGAGAAAAAGCAGTCATGAAAAAAAATAATAAAAGGAATAAAAAAATAGGGGAGTTTGGAAACGTCCGTGAGAACTATAGTCTGTCAGAAAGTCCACTCGATCGCAAAAACTTCAAGAGTGCCTTGACTGACTCGTTGTGTGACGACTGCGTTCCAGGACTTCTAGGACTGTCTGCTGCGAAAGCGACTGGTCGTCAAGACGCGCCAGCGCGGTCGCGAGTGACTGCCTATATGCGCTGTATAGGGGACAATGACAAAGCACGTGTTCGATCACGTGGAGGTGGAAGTCGAAGCCAGGGGTCCAGTCGATGCAGACGTGTGTGCTGCAAACTAGGTGTGTTCCGCGGCGATTGTGTGGCATCGTTTGCAAGCACTCGAAGTTTCGCTGCTGCATCTGTTCTTGACAGCGGGATTGGTTCCTGCGCGCCGTCTTCATAAGCAGATCGAGCAGCTTCATCGGCATGTTCGTTGCCAATTACGTCACAGTGGCTAGGGAGCCACTGAAAGGTTACGTCGTGTCCTTGCTCGACGAGGCGATGAAGGAGCTCTCGGATTTCGAGGACTAGCGAAGGCTGTCGTGTGTGTACTTGACCTACTACTTTCCCTTCACTTTCATACTACTTTTAGTTCCCTTTCGTGGTAATATTGTTTCCCTTTCTTACAACTTTTCTTTCCGTTGCGTTGTGCGTTTTCCGTCCCTCGATGTATATACTGTGACATGTCGTGGACTTTACGTTACCCTGATGAAGGTGAGATGCAGACACGACAAGCTTCGCTTACCCCCATTTTCTCGACAGGAGAAGGGCTGGTGAACTTTTCTTTATAAAATTCTGGCAAAAACCCTCTGGTATTCCAGCAATGGGCATCGAGTGACATTAAAGCGACTAGGAGAGTGAGCCTATTAACAGCCAGCCATCGCTGTAAAGATCTGTCTCCTGGGTCCCCTTATCGCTCTTTCTCTCAAAGAGCCGTAATTGGACTATCGAGTGTGCGCTAGCTTTCCACCGGCATCGGTAAGATCTTGCGAAGAAGGCCACATAGAAACGGCGAGTGCAGATTCGGCTGTGTTGCCATTTCACGAGGCCTCTCATTGCGTGCCGCCTATTCTCCGTGGCTGCGATTCCCTTCCCTTAATCCACCGCTGTCATTATCTCTTGCACTCGAAAGGATTCTGCGAGAACAGAATTATATTTTAAAAAAACGCCTTAGTTTCGCACGAAAGGAGAAAGACTGACAGAGATAGCAAAGCATTCGACTATTACACAAAGTAAGGCTTGTAGTTTTATTGGCAGTTGCAGTAAACATGCGCTTATGCTAACCAAACAGGTGTGGTGTCACGCACCTGAAGATACACATGAACAGAGTTCACGCGATGACCGTGACTACTTGCGCTCACAGAGCTGGCGTAATGAGCGTTTGCAGTAGAGAGCACGAGCCATAGCGATCGTTCCGCACCCTGCCTTCACCATTTGTGACTCCAACACTGGGCGCGCGGCAAGACAGCGCGCACCAAGCACGCACCCGCAGCAGTGTTGCCTCTAAACACACGGCATCCGGGGCAGCTATAAGGGATAGCGCGGCAGCAACACCAACGGTGCGAGCGAGCGTCGAGCGGCCGTACACTCGTCAGCGCAATAAACAATTGCCCGAGTCCGCTGGACCTGCTGGTGGCTGAAGTGGTTTCCGCTTGGAGGCGGCACTTCCCTGTCCATGTGCCCTCGAGCTTTTTCAGCTAGGACCCGTACTGGTGAACTGTCATCTCGGGCTGCGACCAACCTGCGCTCGTGAAGCAAAGCTGTTGAAAATGTGGCTGAGTGTAATAATGAGGCTTTGAGGTTTATTCCCAAGTTGTCCGGGAGATGATGGTGCCATGACTCCCCACCGATGCTGCGAAAGTTAACGTTTATCACCAGAACAGAATCTCCCGCGTCTGAATGATTACGTCAACGAGATAAGTTCTATGAGAATTTGTACTGTCAAATAAGTTTTACCTTAGCAAGGTTTTTGTGGAACATTTGCCTTCCACTTGACTGCAGCAGAATTCTTCAACGGCTTCCTCGAAAATACTTGGTCCTGGCTTGGGTGTGGCCCTGACGCTAGCCTCCCTTCGGTTTATTCTGCTACAGAAAAGAAAAGAGGAAATTTTTCGTTCAACAAGTTATTTGCCCTGCGTGGATTTTCATTGAGTGTCAATTGTTTTAATGCACCACTTCTAGCGCAGTGCTGCACAACGTGATGGCCTGAGTCAACTTCTCTAGGATCCACACGAGCAGCATGCACTTTAACGGAAGTCGCTGCATCTTCTACTTGAGAAAAGGCAGTCCGTGCTTGGTGTTAAAAAAATAAATTATGGGGTTTTACGTGCCAAAACCACGATCTGATTATGAGGCACGCCGTAGTGGGGGACTCCGGAAATTTGGACCACCTGGGGTTCTTTAACGTGCACCTAAATCGAAGTACACGGGTGTTTTCGCATTTCGCCCCCATCGAAATGCAGCCGCCGTGGCCGGGATTCGATCCCGCGACCTCGTGTCCGTGCTTGGTGTTATCGCACTTGTTGCTGTTCTCAGCACATATCGTTATGGCACGTCGGTCATTGAAAACCGAAGGCAGCTCTTGTTTACAGTCATCAAAGAGAATGTCTGCCTACAAACATAGGTGGTTCCGGAAATATACACCAATTTTAAGACATTGTCAACGGTTCCCATAGATGTTGTTCCCAGCGTTCCTGTAAAACTGGAGGGTATGCATGACTTGACGAACTCACTATCTCCATGTGCTCTGTACTGTGTGGTTGCAGTCTTCCGGCGTCGCAGCGAAAGTTTCGTGAAACAGTTGCTGTCTCACTTTCTCATATTGGAATGATTTGAAACGCCGTTAGAATTCTGCCAGAAGGGCCTCAACATGATCTAACGATTCGGCGCTTTTTTATACACGTGTACGGTCGGTTATCTTTTAAATGAAAATTATTATCTCATGCCAAGAATTATTGAGAACAGACGACATCTTCATTTTGGTCTTCGAGCATGAGATAGAAAACATTCCAGCTTTCACCGTTAGAATGGATGAGAAGTGGCTACAACAAATTCCGATATTGATAGTTGGGTTGGCAGCATGTCGAGAAATGCAACCGCCAAGAATTGGTCGCTTTACTATGCGAGGTTCTTACAGCGTGTCGATGAAGAGCGGCATGTTATTTATAACGCAATGAATGCTTCGGCGCGACATTTTTATGCGCGTGACGCTTCAAGCGGTTCATATATTGTTTATAGACAAAACTGTCGTTTCTCTCATCATATGGCAATAGGCGTATTACTGCAGGAGCAGCGCACCATAAGAATCTCAGCTCAGTCACGGGCCGCTAAAAATCTGCTCACGGCATGACAGCCCGCGAGCCGCACGTTTTTCTAGTGCTACGACCGGTTAGATTATAATAGTTGCTGCGCCGTGTTTCCTTCCAAGACTCGAATTCGGCCAAAAAAGTGTATGCCGCACGTGAGCACACACGATCCTTCTCTGTCGCAGGTGTCGGAGCAGGCCTGGCTGCCGCCATGCAGCTTCGCAGCTTCCTCGGCGAGCTGGGCATGATCACGGTGCCGTTCATCAGCCTCAACGCCAAAGTCCAGACGCTGGTCTCCGAAGACGGCAGTGCCTCCGACGACGGCTTTTCCGAGCGCTTGGCCAAGCTCTTCGGCGAGCTCGAGTGGTACGGGGCGGCGCTCAGGAACCACAAGGAGGCCTGCGGTCCGCCCTAATCGAGCACCATATTCCAAGCGAGCGACAGAAGCCCGCTTTAGGCTGTAGAATTTTGCGCATGAAAGTACGCCAACATTTTGCACCCTGTGTTTGCTGACATAGCCCTTCGAACGCGGACGCCTTCAGAGCGAGGGGCAAAATGACTTTTCACTTTGTAGGTGACCGGAAAATATTGGGAATAATAAAAATGATTACAAGCACTATATTCAACGAAATTGATGCAACATACGGTTGCGTGTGTGGTGCTTCGTATATTCACCAGTACAGGACCATAGCGGCGGGCAAGATACATTTTCCACATTTATCTTCCCGTTGTGCCATAATTTATTCGTCTCTCTCACCGGGATATGACTGCTACACCAAAGAGGACGCCTGACGCACGAAGGTATATAGTGTGTTTTCGTAACCGCGAACACTTGAAAAACTGCCAGAAGACGACACAATTTAACAACAAAACACAGTTGAGCACGGGCTAAATGCGCATGTATATTGCATTTACTACCTGCTTCCAGTGCTGTAGATCTCTCCGGTCACATACCGCCATCAATTTCTACTCTGGCTGCATTGTCCGGCTACGCATTATGTATATACACGAACTGCGCAATGTTTTTTTTCTGGTGTCATGTGCAGTTCCTGGCGAGCAGTGTGCAACGATCGCAGGCGTGCTTGAAATGAAAGTTTCGCACGTGTTTGTTGAATGCTTGCGATACACACAATTTGCGAATTTCTGTATGCCCGCTGCTCGCGCCATCATCCACAGCGGCCGCCGCCAAGTGCGGCCTTTTCTGTCGCGTGCACGCAGCCGTAACGTTGCCCTCGTGCCACGAGGTTGAAACTATATACGATCACTGTATTTCATTGCAATCGAGGATTGGCCAATTTCGTCACTTCTTCTTCTTCTTTCTTTTCTTCTTCTTCCGCTTTTTGCTCTTGCTGGAGCGAGACTTGCTCTTGCGTTTGCGCTTCCTTTTCTTTTTCTTCTTGCTGGACTTCTTGGAGCGCTTCTTCTTCTTTTTCTTCTTGGAACTGCCCTTGGATTTTTTCTTCTGTTTCTTCTTTTTCTTCTTCTTTTTTGAACTTCCCTTGGACTTCTTGCTACCCGCAGAGCTGGACGCGCTGCCTGACGTGGACGCCGCCGCTCCAGACGCCGCGCTTGTGGGCGTCGCAGTCGGCGTCGCCGATGCTGACGTCGAAGGCGTCGTGGTAGTGCCAGCGCCCCCGGAAGTCGTTGCGCTGGGCGACGACGACAACGGATACGAGCTGGTGCCCGACGAGCGGCCCAGCATGGACGGCACTGACGGTATCCGCGAGAGCGCCGTGTAGATGGTCGTCTTTGACGGCGACGGGAGCTTCTTGCCGGACGACTTGCGCCAGTTGCCTATTTCACGTGCCAGCTGCGTCTCGACGCCGATCAGACGCCGGATCTTATCTTCGGCGTTAGCCAGGCCCTGGAAGTACTGGTCATCCGTCGCAAGGTCGGACTGCCGATAGAGCGCCAACTCGTTGGCCAGCTGCGCCTCCAGGTCGATTAGTTCCCACAGTTTACTTTCGGCCGCGAATATGTTCTTTGTGTAGTCCTCTCCCTTGAGGCCGCTTTGCTGAATGGCCCTGCGTGCTTCTATCACTTCTCTAGATACCCTTATCACGTTCTGAATTAGGTTGCGGATACGGTTTCCCATCTGCAATACGCGCATGTCCCGGGCTTCGGCGCGCATCCGTTCGTCGTAGCCCTCGGTGAGATTGCAAAGGCTCCGGCAGAGCCAGCCCCACAGCGATGGCAGCTCGTCCTGGTCAGCTCTGCTGCGACGCCTTCTCGTCCGGAAAGTTGTCTCGTCCATTTCGTCGTCATCTTCGTCCAGGTGGTCGTCGTCTCGCCATTGGTCCAAGAAACCTCTCGACCTCGACCTCCTGCGCTTTGAGTAGCGCCGCCTGCGATGCAGTCGTGGAGTTGTCCTCGATACGTAGCCGCCGGAATCGTCGTCGTCGTCATCGATGGACCGCGACCTGGAATGCGATCTGGAACGCGATCTGGAACGGCGTCTTGCCCTGCTTCGCGTTGGCGAGCTAAGAGTGTTGTACATATCATCGATGGATCTTGCGAGGCGTTCCATGCTGTCGTGCAGAGCTCTTTTGCCCCTGCGCCCGGAAGAAGAGGAGCGGGACAGACGGGCGATGAGCGGCGTCACTGCCGCGGGTGTCGGAACTGGACTGGCCGTCACGTGAACAACCGGAGAGGAAGGTGGAGGCGGGGCGGCTTCATCTGCGGCTCTGTTGACCACGATCGTGGTCTTCGATATGACGGGTGGGCACGACCGCTGCGCTGAGGGCGCAGGCGCGTACTCGGGGTCATCTTCCATCGGCACGGCGGAAATTCCAATTTCATGCTGCGGCCTGACACGAGTGTCCAAGTAGTTTAGGCCTCGTTCGAGCATAGCTAGTGGCACTACGGGCACGTAATTTGGTTTCAGCAGCTGGTACCCAGGAGGCGGAGAAACATCGCGGGCATTCTCGTAGACAGGTTCCTCGCACGTGTAGTGCTTGTACTCCTCCTTCACGACTGTCTGGTCATCCGACATAACGGCAGCGTCCATATATTTCAGAGCCTCTGGTGGATCCATCAGGGTCGACTTATCGGCGTACGTTTTCGTTTCTGTCCTTTCCCAGATAACCTCAGGCTTAATGTCCAGCGGAGCGCAAGGGTAGTTCAACTGTGGATGAGAGTAGGTGTACTGTGCGTTCGGACACACGGTCTGCGACATGGACCCTGCGGGAGCTGACGCCATGCAGCCGTAGGCCAGACACTGTTGGTATGCCGGACACGCGTGGGCTGGGCAAGTCGTGGTGTTCGTCAAAGACGGTGACTGTATCGCGCCAGCGAATTCCTGCTCTAGCACAATTGTTTGCTTCTTGTCGCCGTCTTTCTTGCCAAGTTCCTTCCCAACGTCAAGGTCGGAAATCTTACCACCGGGGCCCACAAACTCTAAGATGATCTTCCGGTCCTTTTTTGACTTCTCCCCGTCACGCTTCCGCACGTGTTCAATGGTGCGCACTTCGCCAAAGCCCCCAGCAGGCGTAGCCCCTTCTCCAAGGATCTCGTCGATGAGCCTCATTTTGAGGTGATTGAGCTTCCGCAAGTTGGCTTTAATCTCATCTGCCATACTCGAACGTGAGCCCACAGGCTGGCTCTGAAGCGCTCTTCTTGTTGTTTCCAGCTGAGAAAGTAGGCGCATTTTGTTGTCCAAGTCCATTGCAACAGCACCGAATGCGCTTCCTGGAGTCTGGCTGCCGGGGATATCTGGCGGAAACGGCCCGTAGAATGCAGCCGGCATCATGGGTGGCATGGGTGACACGGGCGGTGTCATCATTTGTGGCAAGGGTGACATGGGCATCATTGGTGACAGCGGAGGCGCCATCATTGCGGGCATCTGAGCCGCGGCTGCGAGCAGGTGCTGCTGTTGCGCGATCACGTCGTGCGGCGACATACCATACGCGACTTGCGCCACATTCTCGGTGGCGGCCTTCTCGATATCGGCGAGATGCATAAGTTGCTGCTTGGCCAGCATCTGCGACGTCATGTTCGGGTCGGTCATGCTGACGCTCACCTTGGGTATGCGCTGCTCCATCTCCTCGCGCTGCTTCTTGACCTTGTCGAGGAGCTCCTTCTTCTTCTTCTCCTCGGCCTTCTTGGCCTGCTCCTTCTTGTCGAGCTCGTCGCGCATCTGACCATGTCCTCGAGGCTGTCGCCGGGCCCAATCATTTTGGCCAGGTGGAACTCGTCGTCTCCCACCTTCTTAAAACGCCTGAGGCCCTCGACGCGCTTGTCGTGGTCCCTCGCGTTGGCAAGCTGGTCGAAGTAGTGTATCTTGAGGTCGATGAACTCCTTGAGCTTGTCCTTGGACATGTTTTTGGTGGCAAGCGCGATCTCATCCTCGCTGAGCCGCTTGAATGTCTCCAGTCCGAGCCTGCGGTCTTCCTCCTTCTCGGTGCCCATCATGCGGTCCCACACGAGCACCTTGCGGTCCATGATGTCTCGCAGCTTCTTGCGCTCGATGTCCTTCTCTGTTGGTGGCGACAGTTCGGCTAACGGCGTCGCGGGAGGAGCACCGCCGCCCCTGCCCGGGGAAGCGGCCCCTCCGCGGCCTCCACGGCCGGGCGAGCCACGGCCGGGGCTCGCCCGGCCCTTGCCCGGCGGCAGCGCCGGCGCCGAGCGGCCGGGCCCCTTCTTCGACATGGCCGCTTAGGCTGCGCGGTCCATGCGGCCGCGTGTAAACACGGCCTGGCACAGGCGCCCGCCGCCTATTCCATCAGGCTCCCAATGGGCGCTGCGCGAGCGCCCCCATGTGGTTTTCATTACGGCACACCAGGATCCCGTCTCGGATGATTATGAATACATTTATTCCCGCTTGTCAGACAAAATCATTCTTTCGAATATCTAGAGCTATATGTCTACACGTTCAGTGGTCTTAATTACTGACGAAGGTGGCCGAAAGTACTCTGCACTTTCATTCAATTCGTGCGTGTTTTTCTCAACGAAACAGGGGGTCATTTCCCGTCACCTCTGCGTTGACAGGGGAAGGCTGATCCAGTTGTCTGATCGGGCACATTTCGCGTGTCCGAACTTACATCATAATAACTGTCATCCTCAAGGAAATGGGTGCAGACACACATTGTCAAGCCATCGTTGCGCTTTTAGGCATCACGGAAGTACTGCTAGATGCTCGAGCATGCATATGCGTTCAGAGGGTATGAACCATTTAAATAAAATTTCGTCGGTCCTTCCACTCCGTGAAGATGGTTAACCAGCGAAGCTGAAACGTGCGGCCCCGGTGTTTATCACTGGGTTAATTCCGAGGGTTCATTAAAGTATTTCTCAATTATGAGATTATACACACGTTCGGCTGCGAGGGAGAGAACGACGTCACTGACGGTATGCCTGCAGTCCGCCGTTGTCGCTTGCGTTAGATGTCTCGAGTTTGCTCGGCGGAGTGGTTAGCAGCATTCTTCCGCCATTGCCGCTTGCGATTCTGCGAAATTAAATTTCTTCAAAATTAAATCTGTCCGTTGCGTAAGACAATGAATGGCTCATACCCCCTTAAGCAATGGCTCATACCCCCGTTAACGCGGCCTCCACATTACGACGACAGAAGAAAAGTGAAATTCTACGCTGGAATGATGAGCGGCAACGCAGCCAGCTGTGGAAGAAGACGACGACGACGAACGCGGGAGGAGTGACACGAGCGCGTGCCGAGCACGAGCGCAACCCGAAGGGCGCCAACGAGCCAGCTGCGGAAGACGACGACGACGCTCGAGCCAATGCTGATGATGATTGTTTTCTGTGGACCTAGCCATATGCAATTTCGCCTAGACATATAAAGCTTCGCTTTAAAACGCAAACCAACCACTCGATGTGTCACGCTCAGCAATTGCTGTTGTGGCCATATTAACAGAGCGGCTACCAGGTAACTAAATATTTTAGCTTGATCTAGTCCGACGAAAACGTTATGGCGGTTTAAAGAGGTATGCAAACCATCTTGAGGAACGGGAAACTCGCTCAGAATTCTACAATGCAAACAGCCAGAAATAACTTTAGTAGCGTTTGTTGCAGGTATCATCATCATCGCCGTCGTCGTCATCATGTTTCTTGGTTAAGGAAGAAGTTGCCAATTATTACTCACTTGATATCCATGAGAGCTCTTTTAATTTCAAAAATTTCTGTTAATAATTTCCTCTCACCTTACTTTTCAGAAAAATATTTTTACTTTCGTGAAGCCGCCTACTGTCCGATTCCCGACCAATCCCCCAACAATGGATTGTTCCATTTCACTAAGAAACAAACAACAAATCAACTTGTACCCGCATGGTATTTCATCTCGTGTCCGCAAAATGTGTTCATGCTGAGTCCCTGACACATGACACCATGAAGGGCACTTTGGCCACACAAAAATCAAATATAATTGCAAAGATGTCAAATACGGCAAAAAATGGCAAAAAGGAAGTTGATATGAAGTCCCAGGAAATGTAGAAAAGAAGTAATACTTGAAAAGAACACGCAGCAAAGAAATCGCAACAGACGTGGCACCCATAGCAAAGTAACCTAGATGCTTCAATCCACTCGCGCTCTCTGGTCACAACGTATTTGCGTAAATGGACAAGAATTTGGCCCGACCACATCGATTAAACAGGCTGATCGACAGTGCAATAGGTAATTACGAAAACCAACTGGGGACAGCGTCTGCCTAGCACCCAACTCCTCAATGGCAAAGCAGTCTTACACCACTGCGGCATCTTCAATAATTACTGACAAGGTGCTCGCAAATGCTTTGTCAAAAGAAGCTCTTAACTTGCTGTCTTATACTAAACAGTACTATTGGGACTGTTGTGCACAAAGACTGTTTCCTATAATTTTGCGACTTGCGAGAGGGTTTATCATATCACCACCAGCTGGGCGTCTCGTGATGCTGCTGCCTGTCGCAGCCGGTTACTACATTTAGCCCCAGTAGCAAACCGGACGCCCCTGCATTTCCTCTTCTTGCTTTTTCTATCACTTTGCAGCTGCAGCAAGCGCGGTCATCTTGGAGAGACATGAAGTGTAGAGACATGATGAGTTCAGAAGAACAGGAGAAGTTTGTATCCTGTGGTAGATACTACATAGGTCAGACCAGCAGGTGCATTAGTGAAGCTTGAGAGAACACAGAAACAGAGTTAAAGATGTATCAGGTGACGGTTTTCTAGTATTTCACTGGAAAACGGGTGCATGCCACCCCCTTCTTGAATATAACGCGAATACAGCAGGAGTAAATCTGAGACTGTAAGGTTAATCATAGAAACCGAGCGGATTTTATCTGCCGCGTACCAATGCGTCAGTCAACGTTCCTTGTCATTGTCTACTAAAGAACTGGAATACTTGCGCTTGCCTTGGGAGGGCTACATCCGCAATGCAGTACTCACGCTTGTTACGTAGCGATAACGCTGTGCAAAGCCATGCACACGCTCAAGTGCAGCAACATACGCCCCCTTGTTCGGGGCTATGTAATCTACTGTTTTCTTCAATAAACGTTCTTTCCCACACCCGTCTCGAGCGTGCTACAACGCTTTAGTTTTTTTTTAATTCTCTTCATGCTTCCTTGCAGTACAAGAGAGGAGCATTGAAATCGCTGTGCACGTGGTCCTGGTTTGGTAAAAGTAGAGCAGGTTCTTGATACCACTTCGTTGTTGAAAGTTAGCGCCTGTGTGTGTTTGTGTACTTGTTCTTTCTGCAGTACACACTTCACGCAGCTGCAGATCCTCTTCCACTATGGGGGTGAAGAAAGAGTGCGGTCTACGTGCTAGACCGGAAGCTCAGTTCGCATGGATAGCTGAACATCTTCGTGAAAATGCATCTCTTTCATATATCCCACGCACCGTAAACTTTTGAAACTGATAGGTAGCCGCAGCTGCCAACACTCCATCATAAGCAAGACAGTGCACAGTCAGAGCGATGTAGCATACTGCGGAACTATAAAGAATTTTACATCGAAGCTGTTGAGGGGAATTCCAATACGGTTTACGTGGCAGCGGCATTGAAGGTCGGCGGTGTGGGTGGCATCAAACGTCGACCAATGAGCCGCCAGCAACGCACACAGCCTGCGTTAGAGTCCTGAAGTGGTCGTGCATGTATAAGCGACTAGGGCATCGGTAAGAACGCGCAGCTAGACGCCGGAGTCGTCCTGCAGTGGGCATAAAAATAGGCTGCTGCTGAGGATGATGATGATGATGATGATCAAACAATGACACACACACACAAAAAGAACATGCTCTTATAATAGGTATGCCTTTCTATGAAACGGAGCCATATCAGAAGTAGTAATTTCATTTCCTTTCTGGTCGGTCATTGCACGGCCATCTATGCGAGTAATAAGTATACAAAGTTTAATTTGAATATCTTAAGTACAAAAAGAGTTATGCTTCTTGGCGTATGAAAAAAAAGGCACAGGCCTGCGCGGCACACACAGCACAGTCACAGCGTAAGCTGGTGGAGCTGCTCAAGAGTAGCTCCAATTTGGGCACCACGCACAACAGGGTCTTCGCGGCAGTCTGTTCGCCTCGTTTTGACGACAACAATCTGAACTGTCCGCCCGGCGTCGACGGCGAGCTGAGGCTTGTAATGCTCTCTGCACAGTAGTCTGCTGAGCCCGATCGAGCCTTACTACTGCAACTTACATGTCGGGCGCGCCGCGTTTGCAGGCACCTTAACTAGATGGCGCCACTATACTGGCGGAGGCTCGGCAGCTCGGGAGCACGTTGATTGCGTGCCTCGTCTGAATCACATATCGTCGTCTGCGCCTGCGGACGCTGCGTTTGCAGGCATCTTACCTAGATGGCGCCACCATACTGGCGGAGGCTCGAGTCGTCTCCCCCTGCTTGCTTGCATTAAGGCTATTTTCCGCGGCCCGATAGCAAGCGCATGCGTGGCTCAGTGGTAGAGTATCCGGCTCCCACGCAGCAGGCGCGGGTTCGATCCCGCCGGGATCGAACCCGAAAAAAGTACCCGGATCGGGTACTTTTTTTCGCGTTTCCGGCGATAGCGGTTACGCGGCGGACGCCGGCGGCGGCGGCATCATCGCGACCCGAAACGGCTATTGGAATGAGCCCATAACAGCTCACGCTGTAAAATTGTTCTGAGAAAGTCAACAAAAATGATTTTAAACACATGCTGCACTATTATTATTGATATTTATTAATTTCTGGGTTATACCTGCCAAAACCACGATCTAATGATGAGACACGCCGTAGTGGTGGACTCCTGATTAATTTGGCCACCAGGGGTTCTTTAACGTACCTCCAATGCACGGGACACGCGCGTTTTTGCATTTCGCCCCCATCGAAATGCGGCCGCCAACTCGTGCTTAGTAGCGCAACAACATAGCCGCTGAGCCACCGCGGCGGGTCGGCCCTGCAACGTCCATAAAAACATTTAGCATCGAGAGCTAAAATTCACAATAGCTTGTCTCCGCCTGATTCTTGTTTTTCCCTAATCTTACTTTTAGTTTTGCAGCATAAGCAGCGTAAAGAGAGGCCTTCACGTTGAGCGGCCAATGAATCGTGAGACAAGCTTTTGTTGTGAAAAGCGCGGGTACTAATATAGCTGGTTTCGGGAAATAAAGTGCGCCTCCTTTTTTTTTTTCTTTTTCATTGCTGAAATGACAGAGCGCGTCAGATACAGCAAAACTTGACAGTCGGAAGGCTCGCATAGGTGTTCTCCGTTTCCATTCATCTTATTGTAGCACTCACTCAGGGCAAGAGAATGTTTTACAGAATGCCAAGACTGATTGTTTCCTTCCAGTGCAGATCTTAATTTCATAATACTTCAATCACCCTCCACATTAATTACCGAGTTAAAACGCACTTCCTAATGGACTCCTGTCATCGGGTCTTTTGCACACAGTGACCTCTTTGTATTAATCCCTGGTTTCCATCGTATTTGCAGTCCGAAGTTAACCATACTGTATATCTGCTAGTATAAATAAGAAAACTACAGCGTATAAACACAACAAAGAAAGGCAATTCCATGTTCCTTGAAAGCGCAAAAATCCTGGAGAGAGTAAACAACACGTTTCAAACGTGGTTCGTCCCCCAACTGAGAGCTCATGTTAATCACAGATGAAAACAAGCTGCGAACGCGTTTAAGTGAGCATAACTTGTTTGAAGTTATTATAAATGTTGGTCAAAGATGAAAATACTGCACACTTGAAACATTTTATTGTTACACATGAAACCGGTACCTTCACTTTCGATTTTACAGACAATAAATAGTTATATAGGGTTACCAGTTTCGCTAATTCGAACCTCGTTATAACGAGGTGGCATTGGCCACAAAAAATACCTTCGCTATATTCGATATTTGTTATAAGCATACACGCAGACATAGTAGAAAAAAAATCGCCATCATATCTATGCAAAAGGAACGCGAGCTCCGATGGGTAAGCAAAATGCCTCTTGCGTGCTTTTATGACCCGTCGGCGTATTGCCGTCCCCAGATGCAACTGGAGGAACCATAAATACAGTATTTGCCGCGTATAACCCGCGCCCTCGTATAACTCGAGCGCTCAATCACAACACCCCGGAAGTCAGTCAGTCAAATAACTTTATTTAAAGGCCCTGCTAGTTTGTGGGACGGGTAAATAGTCCCGCCTAGGTGACGGCCAGGAGCTCTTGAGCCCTGGCGGCTTCCTCGGCCCGCTGGACAGCCCAAAGTTGATTGTCAAGGGCAGAGCTGAGCAACACAGTCTCCCAGCGCACGCGGAGGCGATCGCGAGAGGCTGCATCCCTATTATTATAGAAAAGAAAAATTCGCGCGATTAACTCGCAGAAATAACTGCACGCATCGCTCAAATCTTTACAAAAATGAATGCAGAAACACCCTAGAGGGACTCATCAGATAGTGCGCAAGCATTATTTCCAGTCACTCATCTTGTGCAACGAATGATTGATTGAGTGGCCCAGTTACGCACACCGCGGCTCACTGTGTCGAGGATGACGCAAAGTGCTGCAAGTATTGCCATGTTATTGCAAATATTACACAACATGTCCAGTGCATTTCTTCTCTTTGTCCCAGTCTTTGTGAACGCTGCACGAACCGAAAGATGTATTGCAATGACCTGTTGCAATTACCTAATTGGAGAGCCTAATTAGCCGTAATTAATCTCAATGGGCTACATTAGTGTGATTCTAATTAATATGAAATAGGGTTAAGTAATGTAATAATCATTATTCTTAATTACCAATAGTATTGATTGGACTTAAGTAACGTAATCGTGATTAATCTTAATTAGGCTTAATTCATCTTAATTACCCTGAATTATATTTACTTTAATGTTAATCCGTCTAAATCGCCAATAAACCGTTTTATTGGCGAGCAGGAACGTAACCTCGAACCAGCGCGCAGCGCCGCTCTCCACCTCGATGTTCACGGATGGTTCGGTCCTCCTCAACGGGTCAGCAGCAGAGGCGTGCGCAGTCCTAGCCCTTGCCCGTCACAACGCTTCTTTTTGCAGCGAGCTCCACTGCAGCTGAGCTCGCGGGGCTGCCGACCTCCTTGCTGAGGAACCTCCCCAGCAGCCGGTGTTGTACGACTCTAAGCCAGCGCCCTGGTCAACCCTCGGCGTCCAGGACTTACAGGGGCGCTGCTGCTTGCCAAGCTAAAGGCTCTTGCCACCACCGGAATCACTATATCTTTCGACTGGCTGCTCTCGCACGCCGGGATAGCCGGTAACCTACGCCAAAGCTGCCCACCACGATGGAGTCCCGGTTACCAAAGCGGTAGCGGCCTGGGACACCAGACATCGGCTACGGTGCCTGCTCACTGACTCCATCCACCCGGACCCCGAGTGGTTAGTGGCAAGGCTCCCAAGCCGCTTCCAAAGAACGGCCTCTCCAGAAGAGATCGCTCCACGCTCCTGCGCTTACGGACCGGCTGCTATACGCCAAGGGCCGCACCACGTCACCTGCCTGAAAGAGGTGCGGAGACCCCGAGACTCTGGAGCACCTTGTCTGTGCCCGCCCATCCTTGGCGCAGGAAAGCTCCATAGTCATCGCCACTCACAGACGCCACGGCCTTCCAACGGGCACAGCGACTGGCCTGCTATTCCCAGTGCGTCCCCAGCTCCCTGTGCTGCGAAGCCTGCTGGGGTTTGTGGATTCAACTGGAATCGCCACCTTGTGAGCGCTGGCCCCTTTGCCGAGGCCTGACCTGCCGCACATGGTGGAGTAGTATATCCCTCCCTCTATCCATTTTCACTTCCCCTGACGACGCTTCGCCGTGCTCCCTCAGGGGTTGCAGAATTCGTTAGATCATCATCATCTCTCCTCCTCGCACTGGTATGTGTGAATCGCCGTTTCCACCAGCAGCAGCTTGGAACCACGACCTGCACAGATGTCCAGCTTCTATGGGAGCAGCTTGCGCCCACTTTCGTTCAACCGATGGCCATAGGTGGCGCTTTTATAACCTGTTCGTCTGCTACTCGGCGGGTGGCTGCCAGCAACCGCGCTCGTCGTTCCTTCGACCGCACCGTCTCTTATCTCCACACGGCTCTGACCTTTATGCGCCGTGCATTCGCCGCTCAGTTTCCGTTGAAGCGATAGACCGCACGTACCTTCGCCCGCTGCGCGGCGTATGCGCTCGCTGCCAGCGTTTTGACAGTCGTTGGCTGCAGTCATTCAGTGTGATCTATTCATGTTTGTTTGTGCGCGCTCACATCGCGCTTGTTCATTCAGTTAGTAATAGTCGGAATACATTTTCCAACGCACGCTACACATGCAATGCTGCCCAGATCGGCAGTGCAGCACTACAGGTGTGTCCCTTCGCACGCGCTGCCCACGGTAAGCGCTTCTCATCAACACCACCGTTTCACACGCGCCTTCTCGTGGTCATCGAGTCTCTCTTCATGTCGGTCTACTTACGCCGCAGCACACCTGCTTACTTAATCAGCTCATGTTTACTACAATTCATATTGCTACCAAGGCCGCTCACCTTACTTCGTATGACATTGGTGTGTTGCTATCGCATTCATTGCTTCGCCCTTAGGGCGAAACTGTGACATTTTTTTTCCTATACTGCGAAGGCAACGGGAGGAAATGTTATCGTCTGCCGGCTGTACTCGTTGTTTTCCTTTCTTGCACCGCTCTTCCTACTGTACCTCGTGATTGAAATGAGAAGCAATCATTCGCACATTTTGCTTTCTTTTTATTTTCGTGAATTTATGCATTTACAAACAATGTAAACGATCTGTGGCTGCAGAAATAGCGGCACGAGCACTTGAACAGATTAAGACTTAGAGATTGACTCCAACCAAATAAGGAAATTTACTAGCCCGACGTTTCGGAAACAATTCGGCTCCTTCTTCAGGGGGTATTCTTCGAAGGTGGCGGTGTGCCGCTTTTAAAAGGTCCGTCGTAACAAAGGAGAGGAAGGGGGAGAGAGCGTAAGGTGCGGAGACACTTGGCAGGGCACCTGCTCTGCGTCGTTGACGAAGTCAACGACGGACCTTTTAAAGCGGCACACCGCCACCTCCGAAGAATACCCCCTGAAGAAGGAGCCGAATTGGTTCCGAAACGTCGGGCTAGTAACTTTCCTTATTTGGTTGGAGTCAATCTCTAAGTCTTAATCAATTTTCCCAAGCAGACGGGTAATTCTGTCGAAATGTTTAGCTACGAGCACTGGAACAGTTCGCAGAAGCAGACAACAGCGAACAGGTTATAACTAGCGCCACTCTGCTCGTACTTTCTGTCCCTAGCGGCAAAAGGGGTGAACTAGACCAGGCGTGCTGGAGCAGGGAGATCTGTGCAGGTCTGTAGTTCAGTAAGTAGGTCGTGCTTGGAACGGTGTCGGTGTCATTGCGAATTAGAGCGATTCCGACGTGCTCCGTCTGATTGCTGCGTGTCACATGACTCAAGATTAACGGGCTACCACTGTGCTGTATTCGGCTGCAAAAGTAACATTAGGAAGCGAACGTGAAGTGCATCTTCAGCCGCGGCGACATCGTGGACTCCACCGCTGTGGGTGCAGACAAGCGTCCGCTTTGGATTGCCAGCATAAACAGAAAAGACTTGACGCCATCAGCTTCATCGCGCGTATGTTCAAAATATTTGTTTCCAGTGAGCGGACGGCGACGAGCTCGGCACCCATGATGAAACTGGAATATCAACGAAAGGTGCGTATTCGAGCCTGTCAAATAGTGCATGCAAATGGACGAATTCAACTATTTCATCGTGCACGCACATTAAAGTTATATAATAATAATAAAAATGTCACAGTTTCGCCCTAAGGGCGAAGCAATGAATGCAATAGCAACACAGCAATGTCATACGAAGTAAGGTGAGCGGCTTTGGTAGCAATGTGAATTGTAGTAAACATGAGCTGATTAAGTAAGCAGGTGTGCTGCGCCGTAAGTAGACCGACATGAAGAGAGACTCGATGACCACGAGAAGGCGCGTGTGAAACGGTGGTGTTGATAAGCGCTTCCCGTGGGCAGCGCGTGCGAAGGGACACACCTGTAGCGCTGCACTGCCGATCTGGGCAGCATTGCATGTGTAGCTTGCGTTGGAAAATGTGGCCCGACTATTACTAACTGAATGAACAAGCGTGGTGTGAGCGCGCACAAACAAACACGAATAGATCACACTGAATGACTGCAGACAACGACTGTCAAAACGCTGGCAGCAAGCAGCGGGCGAAGGTACGTGCGGTCTATCGCTTCAACAGAAACTGAGCGTGCATAAAGGTCAGAGCCGTGTGGAGATAAGAGACGGTGGGGCGAGCGACGAGCGCGGTTGCTGGCAGAGGAAAAGTGCGCCCCCCTCTCTCTCCGGCGCTGGCTGCCCGCTTCCTTGCTTGCGCGTGGGAGAGATAAGAGACCGTGCGGTCGAGCGCGGTTGTTGGCACAGTAGAAGTGCCCCCCCCCCCCCCCCCCCCCCCCCCCGCTCCCTCCGGCGCTCGCTTCCCGCTTCGTTGCTTGCGCGTGGGAGATTGAGTGCGTTCGCTCTCCGTGATAGCGCGCGTCCCCGCACGCTTCCGCTCGGGCATACGGCGCGCGGTGACGATTTTATCTATACGGAACCTCACGGCGACGGCGACGGCAGAAATCCGGTTGAATTGTCCATATAATTGCTATCGCAATAATAATAATAATAATAATAATAATAATATAATAATAATAATAATAATATAATAATAATAATAATAATAATGTAGGAGGACGTGACGGCGGCTGACGAGCCGTGCCGTCGTTCCCTACTCAAAAGGGCGAAGGCGGCGAGCCGAGCGGCGGCTGCGACGAGCAGCGTGGCTGGCTTCTAGAACGACACTGCGCGTGCCGAGCTTGATCCTCGAGCACGCGCTGTGCTTCTTTATTTTTCACTTCGACAGTCGGTGCCAAGGCACCGGCTGAGAGCGCCGACCAAAGCGCCCCGCGTTGCGGTGTCGGTGGGCGCTACAGGGCCCTCCGCCCAGACGGAACGTCGAAATGGCAAGCCAATTGAATCGCGATTGAAAAATGTCCGTAGCCAGTCCGAGTTGTCAACGTGAAGGTATCGGGTCGCCACCACCACTCAGGCGGGCGGCACTGGGAGCTCCGCAACGGCGAATGGTGCGTCGACGGTACCAGCGTGAGCGTTGCCGAAGGCGTATCACTGACCGCACCGTTGCATGGCGTGTAGGGTGCGCGCACGAGCGATGGAGTTGAAGTGCTGGACGGGCCACGACGCGTGTCTTGGAGGTGGACGCGGCGCACCCTGTCGGAAGGCGAACACGATTCGGCGCAGCTAGCGACGGGGTGCACCGCGAGTAATCAACGGGCTGGCCAGGCAAAAGGGGGTCAAGGTCCGCACGAGTGTCCGGTGGTTCCATCGGTCCATCGCAAAAGCAGGGAAAGGGACGACGCCGTGAGGCGCTCAGCGACAAGGCGCGAACGTCCGCGGAGGCAGCACAGGTGAAGACCCGGATGCGCTGGGCAGGTGGAGTGACCTGTGCCAACTGCGCTGAAGACTGCGCTGACTGCTGAAGCTGTGGCCCGTTCGATGTCGGGTGTCGCAGAAGGTTGTGGTGGCTACCCTGCCGGCGGTGGCGATAGCCGGCAGGGTCGGAGGCAGTGAGATCGGCACGATGCCGAGCTCGAGCCCGGCTCAGCGGACTGCGTGGACGGGTCGGGTGTCATTGTCGGAGGAGCGATGGCGTGCGGCACGGGAGCCGGCGTTGGGTCGGCGATGTCTCCACTGCCCCGTGTCATCGTCGGTGGCAATAAAGGCGATGACGACGGGCGCAGACACGCTTGGTGCTGGCCGTGAGGGTGCTGCCGGAGATTGACCGTGTGGTCAACCTCTGGAAGAGGGCTGTAGGCAGCGCCGTAGAACCGACTGCCGCAGTTCGTCGCGGGCCAGGCGATGGAACGCCGAGCTGGAGAGCAAGCGGCAGGACGTCGAGGAGTACCGCGTGCTCCTGGATGTGGTTCATCTCCAGAACCGCCTCGAACTGGGCGAACCATGCGCCGACGTAGCTGGACGAGAACGGCGACAGTGGTGGGTCGAACTGTGGCTCCGGCCAGGTGGCGGCCCGTCGCTCGGTGCAAGGCGCGTTCTCCCGGGTCACCACTGTAGGAGGACGCGGCTGACGAGCCGTGCCATCGTTCCCTACTCGGAAGGGCGCAGGCGGCGAGCCGAGTGCCGGCTGCGACGACCAGCGTGGCTGACTTCTAGAACGACACTGCGCGTTGTTGTTGTTGTTGTTGCCTCAAAACATGGCTCGTACCCAAGAGGGGGATTGGCCACACTGGATAAAATAAAACATGCACCTAACAACGAACAAAATGGTAAAGGTGAATAATCAAAATTAAGAATTTGGTAACTCCTTAACACAGATTTTAAGATGTCCTATACATAAATTAACTAAATAGAAATTAAGAGAAAACTAACTACAAAAATAAACATAAAATAACATGTCCCACGGTCGGTGCCCTAGCAGCGTAACCTTCCGGATGCTTCAATAAATTTGTCAACAGCAGTGATCATCGAACCCTGACTTGTGCCTAATTGACAGGCCCCAAAAGACAAAATGTTTGGCGTTGTAAGTGCCAAACCCAGATTACTGCTTGGAAATAACAGAAACATTCTACGGAGGGAGGAGAAGCGGTGGCAAGAAAGAAAGAAATGGTCAATAGTCTCCGGTTGATTACAAAACGAGCAGAGGTCAGTGATCGATAAACCGGATCTATGAAGATAAAAATTTAGGCGGGGAACTCTGCAGCGGAAAGTTGACAGCGTCACCTCACATTGGCGTGAAAGGCACTTGCTCGTGTTCCACCGAAATTTTAAATGTTGAAAATCGTCTGAAGAAAGTATGGACGAGTCATGGCAACTCAGCAATAAAAGGCGTTTAAATCTAGCTCCTGTTATAAAAGAGAAATCAGGAAGAATATTTATGACCGGACCATTTAGTGCGCGTGCCGAGCTTGGGCCTCGCGCACGTGCTGTGCTTCTTTATTTTTACTGAGAGCGCCGACCAAAGCGCCCCGCGTTGCGGCGTCGGTGGGCTCTATAATAATAATAATAATAATAATAATAATAATAATAATAATAATAATAATAATAATAATAATAATAATAATAATAATAAATTTATTGCCACAACAGGTATTCAGAGTTATCATCAGGCCTGTCTAAGCCAACAAGGGCTTGTGGGACAGGGCCCTGCAGATTTAGCAAGGCAATACAAAAATAGGAGAACATTCAGATATCAAAGAAACGCTGTTACGTAAAGTGCGCGCAACATTACATTTGGAAGCGCAAATTTATTACAACAGTAAAAAGAGTTCAAGCTTTACCCATAACAAAAACCTATAAACTAAGAAACAGACACACAAACTGCAAAAACAATTGCCACATTTGTGCATTTGTAACCACACAGTGTGCATTTGTAACAGATTTAACCTAAAGAGTACGGATCATGTTTTTCAGTAATCTTTTCGAAGTTACCGAGTAATATCCTCCGGTAAATTGTTAAATAGGTTAGGAACGTACACACATCATCGTGCCTCACGATATCTAGTTGAGGAACGAGGCACAGAAATAAAACGCAAAACCGAACGGAGCATGCGTGCAGGTTTATGCTCAACTTTGAAACAGAGTCCCAAAAATGACGTAGCACCACTGTTTGAACAAACAACGAGCGGAAAGAAGGAATACTTACGGCGGTAAATATATTTTCCGATGAAAGTGTTGTGCGGGACGCGAGCGTGGCTGAAAATCAGCAGACAGAAGCGAGTAGTGCGTCCCTGAAGAACAAGCAACAACTGACTTTTATTTTCTAATCGTACAGCCTCTACAGCTCGGTTGCGCACCCTCGCACCACTTCCCATTCCCGCACACAACGCGATAAGATTTCACCGAGTCAAAGATGGGAAAGGGTGTCAGGCTGCTGCTGTGCGACCGTGAGGCCGCCACAAAAGTAACGGCGAGTTATACACTGCACTTTGGAGCATGTTTTTTAAAAGAGCGTCCAACCGGCTCTCCCAGCGCGCAGAACAGAAAGCCAAAATTGTGACGCCGTACCTTAATATTCCATACGCAAGAGTGTGCACAATTGTTTTTTTTTTAAAGAAAAGGGAACTATACTTTTACAGTGATAAAGTACCCAGGCAACGCTTCGGAGTTTACTACATACATACGCTAAATGAGTTTCCCACGACAGGTTTGAGTCCACCCATGTACTACTACTACTACTGCTACTGCTACTGCTACTGCTACTGCTACTACTACTACTACTGCTACTGCTACTGCTACTCCTCCTCCTCCTCCTCCTCCTCCTCCTACTACTACTACTACTACTACTACTACTACTACTACTACTACTACTACTACTACCAGGCGCGTAGCCAGGGGGGGGGGGCTGATGGGGCTTCAGCCCCCCCCGAAATTTTTTCGTGCCGGCATACACCGCCGACCAAAACTACCACCGACACCGCGAATAATAATAATAATAATAATAATAATAATAATAATAATAATAATAATAATAATAATAATAATAATAATAATAATAATAATAATAATAATAATAATAATTTATTTCCCATGAACAGAATTACCTGGCGGGGTTCTGGATAAAAAGTTGCACGGAGGCAACTTGACTAGCCCAAAAACTCATCAAAGGCAACAGAGGGCGTCGGGCGCTCACATGTGAGTAAACAGATGGGAAGGTGTCAATTTACAAAAAAAAAAAAAATGTGTATACGAGACAGGTAGTAATACACTTTAACAATCAGAAAAACAAGTAGTCTGCATTACTAAGGAAATATTGAATTTATACATGAGCATTATAGATTACATAAAGAAAGTCTTATTATACGAAAACAGGAAGAAAATAGGAAAAAAAAAACATAACATAGCACTATATTCAGTGCAGCATAGACTAAAGCAAATAAAGGGGGGAGAAGTCATACAGGATTGCATCTGAATAAACTCATTAAACAAGAAGGATTAGTTTGACTGAAAGTAGTTGTGCAGGCTGCATAAGGACAGAAGGTCTATTTCTCGTAAGGCGAGGTTATTGAGTGAGGTCGGAAGTGTATGTCGAAGCATTTGTTGGCCATAATTCGTTCATGAGTGCGGAATGTCCCATTGTTCAGGTGTCCTAGTGTCATAGGCTGCGACATGTTCGTGTAGGCGAGCTATGTTCAATCATTCTGCATTCTCTCTACAATGTCTTTTTCACGCTCGAAAGACATTTCGGCACGAACATTGCGAACAAGGGCTGGATTTCGTGGTACCTGGGGTGCCTGGGGTGGATTTCGTGGCACCTGGGGTCACGTAACGCAAGGATCCGAGCACAAACTTTCAAGGGCTTTTCGATAGCGAGCGGGCGCGTTGCGGCATCTCGCAGCAGCCGCGGAATCTACGGAACGCATGGATTTCAATTCCGAAACTTTATGGGTGTAAAGTTCTCATAAACTTTTGACGCGAAAGGTGCACTGACATTTCCATAGGCGTGCTTTAAAAGATTTTCAATTATGGAACTTTATGGGGTTAATGCTGTTATAAACTTGGACGAACATGCGTGTACTGGAGCCCTCGTGTCCAAGCCATTCCAGAAATGAAAGCACGCGCTCGCAATCTTCCACAAACACGAAAATACTAAATATTACCGTGACTGTGAGCTAGCAGCTGATAATTTTCTCCAACCATTTTCAGGACGCGTGCCCAATGTGATCGATCAGCTGGACCAGGGCAGGCAAAGTAAAATTTGAGAAAACAGGAGAAAGGAAATGGCCTATTATTGAGTAAATTCTTTTTGCGGGCTACAAGGTCTGGCTCTCGTTGGCCAGAGGGACAGTGGCCCTATGGATTCAAGCATAGGCCCCCCTGAAAATACAGGTATTTTCAAAGCGCTTCTCCGCATGCGAGCTGATTGTGGAAATACATATCTGAAGAACCATTTGGAAAGTTGCCCCAGTAATGCCTCGTATTTAAGCCCAGATGCACAAAACCAAATTATAGAAGTTTGTGGCGAAATTATCAAAGAAAGTCTAGTTGCAAAAGCAGGCTGCTTGTCCATACTTCCTGATGAAACGACGGACATCGCCGGAATCGAACAGTCTACTGTTTGTGCAAGGTACCTAAACAGTAAACAAGGATGCCAACGACATCGAGGGAGTGTTTTAGGTTTTATCACCGGAATAGATGCCCTCTACCTTTGCGACTGCAGGTTCTGTGTAAATGTGTACAAACTGTTCCAGATTCTAGTCACCCTTCCAGTGACCACTGCCAGCGCAGAGAGAATATTTTTTAACAAGAGGTTTACTAAAAAACTACTTGCGCTCTACAATGTATGTGGAACGCATGGTTAGACTGGTGCTTCTATACACCCACAGAGACGTCGGCATCAACGTGTCCGAAGTCATTGACCGCTTCGCTCAACTTCCCCGCCGAGAGAAGTTTGTCCTTTAGATAGCGAAGCAGCAAAATCAATGCAAGTAAAAAGCTCTGTTCCTTCAGGTCCATAAGCTCGTAATTATGAAAACGTATGACTGTTCGTTAGCTTTTAAAACCGCAGAAATTTTAGCCGTTTATTCTAGCAGTTAGCATCATGGTCAAAATTATCATGCCAATACGAAAATTACGAGGACATCAATAACCAATTTTGACCGACCTTGCTCATTGAAAGCCCGGTCCACGCGGCGTTTGCCAAAAACACACTCGGATATTAGGTAGTAACTTGCCGCATCATCTGTGGCTTTCGTTTGTCCTTTTCTTTCCTTTTTACCTACCTGCTTTTATTTCTTTTTTTAAACGAAGCAAAACCCTCCTTTAATTTTGGGTGCAGAATAATTGATGCCGCTGTGCAGGCAGTTAAATTACACATTTTCGTACTGATTTTTGCATTATTCCTCTCTTATTCTACCTGTATGGTGCTGTCGCGACCGCTGCATGACCCGAGTACATATCACGATTTCTGCGATCATTGTTTTGTTCTTGCCTAGATCATCTGTCTTTCTGTGCGCAAGTTTCTGTGCGTATCTCTGACTCCGCAACGTGCTTATTTGTCTTGTTTGACGCACAATATACAGTGACGTTTGCTTAAATACGCAGATTTATTGGAGACTTAGACGTATATTTAAATATCTTGTTGCGAGGTGTTGTGTATACAAGCAGTGAACTTTGTTTCCAGCGACTCTTTTTTGCCCTTTAGCGAGTTGTATCTTCGCATTTGTATATTCCATTCTATCTTCGCATTTCTAATGTATATTTTGCAGAACTCCTACTTTTATGCGACTGCCACAGATACGATGATGAGAGGATTGCCCTTCGGACGGCTTTGGGGCACTTAGGCGACATGCCATTTACGGAGGAAAAGATCTTGGGCGCGTGGCCTCGTGCGTCTGCTATGTGCAGGGCTACAAAGGCGCTGCTGTGTTTTTTGAAGTGCACAAACCTGTATGACCGCCTTTGACGAAACTCCGCGATGAATGCTTAACTGTAAATATGCAACGTGTGAACTGTGAACTTCTCTCTTCCTTCTCTTTCAATCCCTTCTCCCCCTTCCCCCGTGCAGGGTAGCCTACCGGGCTCAGCATAGTTAACCTCCCTGCCTTTCCCTTATGACTTCTCTCTCTCTCCTACTTTTTATTTGTATTCACTGTTGCGAGTATAATCTCGGTGTAACTACAATACACGACCGGTAACAGCTGCTCCTGCGCAATCTATTGCAACTGGGGACAGCGTCATTGAGGTTTTTTCCTGGCCGTTGCATATGTGCAAAAATGTAAACAAGGTTCTTGAATGACGAAGATTCATGAAAATATTTGTCCTCAACTTATTCATTTCATGGCCTTTACGTTCTTCATATCAGCTGTATACACTGCTTTGCTGGTTTCGAACTGATATAGTTCTAATGTCCGTGTGATATTTTTTTTCCTTATTAAATAGAAAAAAAAAAAAACACGGCCGCATTGATATCAGTTATTTCTGCCAGAATTTTTAGGACATACGAATATATTCTTTTATGAAAAAATGCATATTTTACTTGACAGTGCGTAGCGTTCAATAATTCATTTGCAGCATCTTATATACTATATGGCATTGGCAATGAAGTTATTATTCATGTATTTGATCCCTCGACAAATTCTATGAGGAGGAGGCCGCGCTGCAACCTGAGCCCCCCCCCCCCCCCCGAACAAAATTTCTGGCTACGCCACTGACTACTACTACTAAGAGTAACTGTTGCTTTTTCAGCTCACTCGTGTCGCGAGGTGCCCGTGCACAGGCACCACTCGAGACCTAAGAGTGCGCATATACTGTCAACGCGTTGCGTGTGTCTGGTTGATAGTGGAATTTTAGCTGCCACTGTGATCAGGTAGTTTTATACATGTTAACGGCCCTTCAGGTCTATTTATTTTACTGTTGTTTATTTTGTGAAGCTTGGTGCCCGAATGCCAGATAAGCAATACTTAAAAAATCGTAGCCCGAAAACTTTAGCAACACGAAAGCTAGCGAAATAAGGGGCATATTCTGAAACGTTCTACTTGGGCGATAGTTCGCCTAGGCCACAATTTCGCCTTCAGGCGTATGCTGATTGGCTGGTTGAGCAAAACTGAATGAGCTGAATGGCTGGTTAAGCCCGACGTCATTTAAATTTTGCTGGAACGTATCAGAATACGTTCCTAAGTTTCCTCGGAGCTTCGCATTTACCGGTATTGGGATGTGCGCTGGTGCGGCACAAAGCGTGGCACACGGAAACTCCTCTGAGACCGGAAGAGAGCGGTGTGGATCAGAGCTGATATTCTAGTTGACGCTAAGAGAAAAAACAATTGAGTTGGGCAGGTCATGTAATGCGTAGGGCAGATAACCGGTGGAGCTACAGAATGGGTGCCAAGGGGGGGCGCTGTTGAGGACGACAGAATTGGGGTCATGAAATAGGAAATTTGCAGGCGCAAGTAGAAATGAGCTAGCGCAAGACAGGGGTAATTGGAGATCGCTGGGAGAGGCCTTCGTCCTGCAGTGGACGCAAGAAATAGGCTGATGATGATGCGGAAGACGTACCCGATTATAGATATAGGTAAGACAAAAGCATTCAGTGGCACTTGCTATGCCAATGAATATGTGCCCAATTACACGACTTGGGTCACGGAGTAAGTCCATTTTTGACCAATGTCGCAAAATGAGTATAACAGTGCTCAGCGATTCAAACGCGATTGTCGACCCGCATGTGGAAAATGCAGTCACAATGCGTCACAAAGGCCCTCGCTTTCCTCGTATACCAAAATGCACCAGCTTGGTTTTCCCAGCGCTCCCCAGCGGCTCAAGAACCGCCGACCACTATGCGAGCCGATTGTCGCGTTTGAATCACCTAGGAAAAAATAAAATAAATTATGGAGTTTTACGTGCCAAAACCACAATCTGATTATGAGGCATGCCGTAGTGGGGGCGGATTCCGGAATAATATGGACCACCTGGCGTTCTTTAACGTGCACCTAAATCTAAGTACACGGGTGCTTTTGCCGAGGACTGTACCCGAACAAACGAGCGGGGTAATAGGCAAGAAGTCGGCAACAGAAAATTCAAGTCGACTACAAAGCATTGCATAAAAGTACATTCCATTTGCGTCCTTCTGTGCAAACAATTCCGTCATTAGCGTTTTGCATAGCATTTACATATAAAATATGCGCAAACATTAAAGCTTTGCTTAACACCTATACCCTCGTAAGCGTGGGTTCCGTGCAAACAGTAAGGAAACCGAAGCAACGTAAATCTCAGAATGACCGCTACAGATTGTTTTTAGTTTCATTGCATAATTTCAACCCATCTGTTTAACCGCCGGCTTCTTGGCCAATCCCCCGTGGTGGGTGTGCGCCATGGCATAGGAAGCAAGCAAGATTGTTTTAAAAGGTGTTTTCAGCAATACGGTGTCTCGTTACATTGCTTGAATGCTAACTGCATTTACGTCGACATCCATCGTGAGACGAATTGCGCCGGGTTTTTCTTGTATCTTGCTGAGCATACGCACTGATGAGCATGCCTGTTCGCTAGTGCTTCATATCACCAGCATGTGAAGTGTTACGACAGACCTGAGAATGCAAGCAAGTAATGTTGACCATGTTATTGTTATGCGCACCATTAGGTGCGCACGTATTGCTGTTACGGTTGTCCTACATTAACGATGACCACTGAGGCGCCACTTTAAAGGAAAAAAGCATGATAGTGCGGACTAAAAGGTACGACCTTGGCGAGTTCTTTGGGTATATTACTGCCAACGGTAATTTACTAGCACTCGCAAAATCGCTTCGCAATTTTCTCGCCAGACTGTTCAGCAATTCTAAAGGAACGAGCGAAGGTGGACAGATAATGTTTTAGGGAGGCAACAAAGAGCTCGTTATTGCCTAGCCTCATCTAAGCGGTGCTGGGCAGGAGAGGCTGTGGATGAACACACAAAGCCATCGAGGTAAGATGAGCGGTTGACTCCCCCTTCGCTTCTAGCATAAATCGAAACCCTGTGCCTCAAGAAAAGGCACGTAACGGAAACCGAGCAATATCCGTGTGCATTGACCTGGTATGAAGGTTAATAAGTTAACTGCAAGCAATTTATGATGTGTAGCCTGTTGAACTCGAGGAGGGCGACAGAAGGCCGGTCGGCGTCGCGGACGTCGAAGTGCTGTAAACGTTTCCCGGAGCCTTGTACATGGTTGTGCGCGTATAGGATGTCGCCTGAGGCATCTGCTGCGACATCTGGCGCCAAGCTCCAATCTCATTCGCCAGCTGCGTCTCAACCTGTATCAAGCGCCTGATCTTGTCTTCCGCCTGGATGAGGCTGTCAAAGTACGCCTTGTCGGACGTGGTGTCAAGTGTTCTGTACTGGGCCAGCTCGTTGGCCAGCTGGCCCTCGAGGTTGATCAGTTGCCACAATTTGTTTTCGGCTTCGAACACGTTCTGCATGGCGATCTGACCTTGCAGCCCACCCTGCTGGATCGCCTTGCGAGCCATGATGACCTCGTTGGAGGCCTGGATGACCCTCTGCACCAGCTCACGGATCCGGTTCGCCACTTGGACGATCTGCGAATCGTTCTGGTTCGCCCTAGACGGTGAGCCCTCCCTGATGGTACGGACGCTACGGCAGAGCCACCCCCAAAGTGAAGGACTCTCTTTATTACCGGCGCTGGTGCGACGCCTACCTGAAGACTTGGATCTTCGCCTCTGGCGGCGAGGAGGTGGGTCGTCGGACTCTGAGTAGTCATCGTACTCATCGTAAGATGCGTCGTCATCATAGTAGTCGTCATCGTAGCGGCCCTGACGCCGCCCTGCGCCCTGGGCGTATTCGGACGACAGAGAACTCAGTGAATTGAGGATGTCATCGACCGAGTTGGCAATCCTCTGTAGACTCTCCTCGCAGCTTTTGGCGAAGCGTGTGTCACTTGACGAGCTCTGCTTCACCTCAACAGTTTGCACGTGAATCTGTGGCGACGGAGTCGGCCGCGGTTCCGATGCAGCTGCCGTCTGTATTGCAGCCATCTGCAAAGGCTGTGGCGGCTGCACGGAAGCTTCCTGCCCTTGCATTTGCGACTGCTCCGCCGGCTGAACTATTTCGGTTTCCACGCCTTGCTCGGGCCGGTTAACGATGATGGTTGTCTTGGAGACCATCTGGGGCTTGCTAGATGGAGGCGGGAGCGGTGCTTCCTCGTTGTCGTCGTCGTCGTCATACAGGTCTTCTGGGAATAGATCCTCTGCCTCGACGCCCACGTCGATGGCCTCGGGAGCGAAACTGAAATTTCCTTGTGCGATTATGTCGAATTCCAAAGGCAAGCAAGGCGGCGGCGTGAAGCACTGCGACTGCAGCACGGAGTAGGTAGGGGTAGAGAATGCTGGCTGCGGGTAGTACACATCTTCAGGCGGCGGCGGCGGCATTTCTTCGTGGTAGTGCGGCGCATTGTCTGGGAAGAAGTCGATATGCCGTTCGTAATGAATGCAGCGTTGGCCCATGTCCGGCGGTGGCCCGTAGTCGTCACCGGGAGGACCGCCCATGCTCCTCCTATCAGGGGGCCTCTCCCAAAGGACTTCGGGACGGGACTCTTCTGGCAGGGGGCACAGGTCGGTAGTCCCCGTGCACATGCCCTGAGCGTCAAATCGAGATATCGAGGCGGTCACCACGTGTGTATCAGCTTCGCTGTAGTCAGGTAGCTCCACAATGATCTTTTTCGGCTCTTTCTTCCCCTTCTTCCCTTTCTTAGCATCTGTTGTCAGATCATCAACCTTTTCCCGATCATGTTTTTCTGGCCGAAGGTCGGAAACAATTTCTGACGTCAGGTCCGCTTTGCTTCCAAGTATTTCGTCTATGACCTTCATCTGCAGCCGGTTTATCTTGCGCAGTCGGTTCCTCACTTCGTCGGCCATGCTCGTGCTTGAATCAGGCGGGTAATGGTTCTGCAAAACGCCCCTGGCCGATTCCAGCTGAGTAAGTAGCTTCAGTTTTTGATCAATATCGGAGACCTTGGAATCTTTTTCTTTGTCGGTGCCTCTTACATCCGCCATGGAAGACTTGGACGGAAGCCTGGATGGATACTGTCCAGGTGCCTTGGTGAACTTCATGGTGCCGTCAGCATCATAAAGAGCTGTCATTTCCTCCGCTGTGAGAGGTTTGTGTTCACTTCCAATGTGAGAGCCTTGAGGCATGGTGCCCATAAGGTCTTGCATTCCCTGCGTGCCTGAGGGGGAGAACATGCGACTCGTGGACGCCGCTTGGCCGCCCGAAGCCATCATCAGCGCTCGCATTTGCTCTGGAGTCATGGCGAGAGGCAAACCGCGGGGACGCATGCCAGGCATCATCCGAGGCATCATGGCTTGCATTCCGTACATGGCTTGCGCTTGGACGTCACGCTGATTCTGGGCTTCTTTCGCCGCTTTCTCTTCTTCCTCTTTTTTCTTTTTCTTCTTCTCTTCTTCTTCTTTCGCCTTCTTGTCTTCTTCTTCTTTCGACTTCTTCTCTTCTTCTTCTTTCTTCTTCTTCTTCTTTTCTTCTTCCTCCTTTTTTTCGTCTTCCTCCGCTCGCTTCTTCTTTGCCAGCGCGGCTTCCGCTTCGGCCTCTTCGAGGAACACGTGCTGTGGTCCGACCGCTTTGGCCAACTCCAGTTCACTTTCGCACACCTGCCTGAACTTCTTGAGCCCCTCAGCCCTGTGCTTCGGGGTGGCCTCGCCAGCCAGCTGGTCGAAGTACTGAATCTTGAGGTCGATGAACTCCTTGAGCCTGTTCTTGGAGACTGTTCTCCTGGCCAGGTCGACTTCTTCGTCGCTCAGCTTGCGGAAATGTTCGAAGCTCAGGCCGCGTTCCTCGTCCTTGGTGGTGCCCATCATGCGATCCCACTCAGAAACCTTCTTAGCCATGAGGTCCTGGAACATCCTCTTCTGCTCGTTCACGGGTGGCGGAGGCGGCGGCGGCGGCGGCGGAGGCGGAACATCGGGTGGAGTCGCCGCGCCGCGTCCCGGCGACGCCCGTCCGGGCGTGCCGCGGCCTGGGCTGCCCCGGCCGCCACGGCCGGGGCTGGCGCCTCGCGGAGGTGGACCACGCGGCGGCGGGCCCCGAGGGGACGGGCCCCGGCCAGGCGGAGGTCTCGGCGGCATCCTTGCTCTCTGTCACGGCTGCGCGGGAACGCTCATGCTTGCCTCCGTGGACAAGTCCCGCGGCGACGGCGGCCGCTCATCTTGGCGACGGTGGGCGGCAACTAACAACGCCAACCCGGCTGTCGCTACCGGGCGGCCCTTGTTCCTCGCCAGGAAAGGCGGTGAATCAAGCCAAGGCTGCTGTCGATGACGGTCGTGCTTCGTGGAAAGAAACGCATGTGGACGAAGAAGGCGTGCTCTGCCGAGAGAAAAAGAAAACATCCCCCGCTGTGTGCGCGTGCCTTGAAGGCTCATCATCATTTGCCTTTCCCCCACCACTTTGCGGGATCTGTATTGCCGAGTAGTAGAAAACGCTGGGTGTGTGCCAGTTTTGGCCTATTAAACCCCCACAATCGGTATGTGCCACTGGGCCCGAACCAGCAGAAAAGTGAACAGGTGCGCAGAAAGAAGTGCTGCAAACGAGCGAGGAGGGTTGACGTACAAAGAAGTGAAGTCGGAAACAAAAGCAGTGGAGCGTGCAGAAAGAAATAAAGTGAACAATCTTTTAGATACGATCCCCTTACATAAATAAATTTTGAGTTCATAATAACTTTTAATAAGTGTAGCTCTTCTAACTGTTGTCGCGATTTTGCGGCATACCTAACCTGAGCTCATGAATAGAAACGGGACCAAGCGAGAGGAATACTCACGTCACGTGTAGTCATTCGGCAAAAACGCGTCAGGGTATCGCCATCTCTGACTGCGAAAACAACGCTTTGCGCATGGCGCTTCCGATGAAAGTGAACAATCCAATAAGCGCACGTGGCTGCGTCCATTCAGGTGAATAAATTGAAGTCGCCACCTCTGCAATATTTACATAAGATGCAAGACGGTTCTCCTGCCAAGTCTGAGTTTGTTCTGTAAGAAAATATGCGAATTGAAGACATTGTTTTGTGCTATATGCCTGTCTCAGTTGTTTTTTAAACAAACTTACATATCTCACCCAGTGGATCTAATGGTGTGATAGTAATCTTGGATGTTCTTACCTCGCTTAGAAGTATTTTTAACTGCAGTTCGAATATTCTTCTTCTGGCAAAAAATTCAGGCTGTAGGAGGTTTTAATATCCTTTTCAGTCACGAATTGTGATCGACTGTCGATAACTGTATGACATTTACACAATTTTATGCCAAGGTGCTGTAGACTCCATTAAGAGCAAGTCAAGGAGGTAGAATGACTCTTTATGCATCTTATAAGTCACCCTAATTACAGAGTGACTAAGTATCTAATTATTGTGCACTTAGTGATGATGCGTTTCTTCAAAAAAGGAATTGAATCACTAGCGCGAATTACTTGCACAAGTTAATTATTGGTTGCAAGTATTTCTTTTAAGAAAAAGAATTCTTTCGCAATTGCTACAGAAACGTCCCACGTCACACCTTCCATCAAACACTGTAGTGCCTTCTCCAAAACGGTCTTCGGTAGCGATAGATTTTCCTTGGAAGTAAAATGAAGGTATATACTTGAGGTGAGCAGAAGGTTCAACTTACCCTCAGCTTAATTTTTGTGGCCTATTCCTTGCCACAACTGCACAGAAATGACAAAATTAAGTCGCGTCTGCAAATGTGTACACCGTGACTCAAGGGGTTATGAAGTTCTGCTGAGCTCATATTGAGTGCGGTCAATAGGATAACGAATACCTCGTGCTGAATATACGCAATAAACTTCTAATTATTTCAATACAGTTCATATTGCGATCATTCTATTTTCATAAAAACAGAAAATTTATATTTTCTCCGGAAATTTTATTTCATTGCAGACTACAGGTATTATATATAATTCAAAATTATTTTTTTTTCTGTTAGTGGCGAGGTTATTTTAATAGGATTGATCTCTTCAAGGTAATGTAATGATTTTGTCCTGCCTTCCATATCTTTATTGTCAGGAATACTATGAGCGTATTAATTTTTGTTCGTTTCTTTAACATTCTCAATTAAAACTTGTGTCCACCTTCACCAGCCACGTAAGTCTAAGTAAACAGATATCTTGCGTAAGGCCAATTAAGCTGAATTTCTGCAAAAGGTGCACCTGTTCACTAGGCCAGTCGAGTCACTCAGAGCATGGCTAGATACAGATATAAAGTGAATACTTTAATATTTGACGTAGTGCCGGGTGTATATCCTTTTCTGATGTGTTCTATGTAGCGTGGTTATCTATACTTGTATATATGGTCTCCAGACTGATCTTTCGGGGAATTTGATATTTCATGCTCCCTGAAAACTGCGTTCAGGAAGGGTGTAAAAGTTACACCAATAAAGGAGTGAAATATGTAAACTGAAGGGAGAAGTCATATTACAGTGAAGAAATCGAAAAATTCGGGAAAATAAAAGGCATTTTAGACGTGCCATATTTTTTGTGTTTCACAAAAAAATGCAATGTGTACTTTAGCAGACACCTAAATTAAACGAGATAGAACATATCAAGTTTACTGAATAGAGTTCTAATTGAAAGTCGTCTGAGCTTAAATTTAAATTCAGCGCCCAGCTTTATTACTCAAACTAAAAAAAAAAAAGTTCAAGTAATGCTTAATTCTATCTGAATTCATTCTAGGAAGCAAGTGCAATTCGAACTTTATTAAAACGGTGCTAATATTTTTGCAAGTCTTGTTCATTCACCTTATCTTACTGCTCAATAACTCTTTTATTCCCGGTCATTTCTGTTCAAGTTCACTTTCCTGAAGTCTTTCTCGGCCTATGCCACTGTGGGTACGTGCCAGGTTTTGAATGCTCACCATGATCATGATCCTCATGATCAAAATTCCCATACATGCTGGGGATCATCCGACTTTCGTTTATTTTGTTTTAAATGTAAAAATGAAAACGAAGGTAGGCCTCCTTTGATGCCGGCTGAACCAAATTCATTACTTCGGCAAGAATAAAGAAGTCGAAGAAAAGTAGAAAACATCAAGAAGCCCTTTACACACGAACATAAGTCAAAAGCATACAAGCAAGAAGAAGGGGAAATCGAAGGGCCCAATTTTTGTTGACCACGACAGTATAAAGCCAACAGACAGTGAAGCCAAGGCAAACAAAGGGGATATTATTACTGTGGTTAAAAGAGCCAGTGCCTCAAATCTGGCAGCATTGATGCCATTAGGTACCATACGAGGGTTTATTAGTCACGTGCCTGCGCCTAAGTTCACCTGTTACGTGACGCTGGCTAACACTCCCAAGTGTCAAGCCATAAAATAAGAACTGTCGAAGTGGGTGGAGAAAAATGATGTACTGGAGGAACTATAGAATGGGTGGGTTCAGTCCAGGCAGACGCTTAGAGGGTAATATGTTTGTACTAACTCAGTGCATAGAGATTTCAGTAGCTCAGAATAGACCTTCATCGATATCATTTCTAGATAACCCGTCGTGGTTGCTTAGTGGCTATGGTGTTGGGCTGCTAAGCACGAGGTCGCGGGATCGAATCCCGGCCAGGGCGGTCGCATTTCGATGGGCGCGAAATGCGAAAACACCCGTGTACTTAGATTAAGGTGCACGTTAAAGAACCCCCGGTGGTCGAAATTTTCCGGAGTCCCCCACTACGGTGTGCCTCATAATCAGATCGTGGTTTTGGCACGTAAAACCCCATAATTTAATAAATTTCTAGATATTAAAGGAGCCTATGACAACGAAGACAGAGAATTGTTATGGGATATTATTAAGCACGAAGGCATAGTAAATGACGATTAGGTGGAGCTGCTGAGTAAGATATATAGAGACGACCGAGTACAAGTTGTATGGGAAGGCCAAAAAGGTAATGAAATGGTGGAAATTCACCAAGGATTGAAGCAAGGATGTCCTCTGTCTCCGTTGTTGTTCACGCTTTATGTCAAGGGCATAGAAAGACGACTGGAAAACAGCGAATTAGGGTTTGATTTATCATACATGCGTAATGGAAAAATGATGCAACAGAAGGTCCCTGGACGATGTAGGCAGACGACACTGTGCTACTATAGCGGACAATAAAAAAGATTTACAGATACTTTCGAATATCCGTGGCAACGCACTGACAAATCTAGGCCTTAAGTTTAGCATAGAGAAATCACGAATTATGATCGTTAATGAAGAGACGAGTAATTACGTGGAGTCAATTCAACAGCAAGTCATACCCAGAGTCAAGCAATATAAGTACCTCGGCGTACACATAAACGAAGGAATCATTACTCAAGCAACCACCAAGATAATCTGAAAATAAAGGGGAAGCGGAATGCAGCAATAATGAAACACAGAACACTGTGAGGCCACAATAAGTATGAGGTGGTGCCTGGAATCTACAAAGGAGTAATGGTGTCAGCGCTAACGTTCGCAAATGCCATTATATACTTAAAATCGGATATCTTGTCGGAGTTGGAAGTTAACCAAAGATCAGTTGGCCGGTTGGCTTTGGGAGCCCACGGTAGAACCACTAATGAGGCAGTGCAGGGTAACAAGGGTTGGGCCTCTTTTGAAGTCAGGGAAGCACAGAGCAAAATTAGTTTTGAGGAAAGACTCAGGAACATGGATGAAAATAAATGGGTGGCTAAAGTGCACAAGTATCTGTACCTGAAAAGCGTGGACACAGAATGGAGGAAGAGGTCAAGAAAGTTGGCAACCAAGTACAGGATAATCGAAACTGTAAATAGACAACCAGGAGTCATCAGAAAGAAAGTCACAGAAATAGAGACAGTGAATTGGATGCAAAGAATGGAAACAAAAAGGACCATGGAAATTTACAAGAATGCGAAGAAAGAAATTAGAAGGGAAAACCTGTACGATAACACAAAGGGCAGTGCCTTGCTATTTGAGGCTCGAGCCGGTTGCCTAAGGACGAAAACATATCGGAACAAATATTCGGAACTACTAGATGAGACATGTGTATGCTGCAGTAAAGATCCAGAGACCACTCAGCACATCCTAATGGAATGCGACGGGATTCACTCCCCCCCCCCCCCCCCCCCAAAAAAAAAAAAAAAAAAAAATCACTCAGTGAGAACAGTTGGTAACGTACACTGGTAACGTAACGTGGTTGCGCTCTCGTGTGTCACTTCGTGTCCGCTTCATATCCAGTGTCCGTTTCATCCCTGTGGCGTCTTAGAGTACTTAGCACAAGAAAAAATGAATGCACCCCAACTAGACCAATTCATAGCTCTTCTAAACGTACACCTTCCCGAAGCGCTTGGGTTTAAAGTGGAAGGAAACATCAACCGGTCAGCAGTCGAGATAAGCAAGAGACGTTTAGAGTATTGGAAGGGGGGGGGGGGGGGGGGTGAAGCAGGGAACAGATTGATACGACCTGATTTGATCTCTTAGTCATAGATAGAGGTACAAGATATTGAGAAAAAAAAGATTGTTGAAATGTATACAAAAATGCTAGATAAAAAACACGTATCAAATACCTGATTAAATCAGGAAGGCTAGGTGACTATTTGTCACCACCCCGTTTCAAAGGGGAGGCCATTAAATCATTATCATCAGGTGTAGATTTAGTACACATAAATACCCAAGACAGTGGCCGGATTAATAGTCGTAGCCGTTGGTAGTGCAGCGCACACGTAATGCGGTTAGGCTACCAGCGGTGGCAATTAAGTTATATTTTCGTCCACTTTCATTTCCTATCTCGTCATTATTTTCGACATTTCACTTTCAGCCACAGCTGATTTCCTTTCTGCATTGCCGTAAAGCCCACAAATCACCACTGGCGACGTTGGTAGGCTTAAAACATGCACACCCACGAGGGGGATTGACCACGCAGTCCGAAATTAAATAAGACTACAGACAAATGTCCAAATTTGGAGACAACGGTGATAAGAACAACGCGAAGAAAAGCTATGTACTTGCATTTTCGCCTCTGCTCTTGATTGGTCTTCCTTGCTCCGAAATTGTGACTTCATACTAGTATTACTGTATGAATTCCCAGCAGTTATATTTGGAAGTTGGAATACGCTAGCGCAAGTTGGAATACGCTAGCGCAAGACAGGGGTAATTGGAGATCGCAGGGAGAGGCCTTCGTCCTACAGTGGACATAAATATAGGCTGATGACGATGATGATATTACCCCTACGAAAACTAAGATATCCTATTGACAGATATTAATTGACACCGGTAAGTGGAAAGCCTTCAATGGCTCATAGGTCATGGGTGTTACGGCACCAAAATTCATGGTGCCACCATGCCACATGGTGCCACCGAGAAAGGTCATGGGTTCGAGTGCCTTAATTACCTCTACCTTAAATATGACAGAGCTAATTAAGGCGCGTGAACCCACGAGCATTGGTGTTACTTAGGGCAAAGTTAATTAAGGCACCATTAATTATGATAGAGTTAATTAAGGCACTCGAACCCATGACCTTTGGTGGGAGTCGAACCCACGACCTTAGGTATTAATTAAGGCAAGATTAATTACGTCACAGTTAATTAAGGTAGAGTTAATAAAGGCACTCGAATCTACGACCTTTGGTGGGAGAAAGCAAGTAATAGGAAGTAACAAAGTATTCGAATGAAAATGTCAAGTAATTTAATGAATATCTCGTGCGTATCAGGCTTTCGCCTTTATCCTCTTTAGTGTATGCTAAAGCGACTGTCAACTTTTTATCCATATGTTCATAACTCGCTGCAAATAATGGTTCTCACATTTTAAGCACATGCCATTCGCTAGTACCTTATGAAACCCCATACACCATCATCATCTAGTACCTGCTCAATTGAAATTGATAAGACACGCATAGGTACCGGCATGGTGTACTTAACTAGGACCAGGTCATAAGTTACGAATGAAATGGCAGATAGACTGGCGAGAGCATTCTCTCGGCACTTCCCGCATCAGCGTACAGTCGCAATCTTTTTGAGGGTGAACACGGGAACGCGTGGCCTTCTGAGCTCACAGCGCGGTTCAGCGGCGGCAACGAGAAGCATTGCTCATGCGCAGTGTGTCCGGCGTGCCCAAATTCTCCCGCCGCGCGCATTGCGTCACGCAAGCAAGTGCATGTCTTCTGCTGCGCGCGTACCGCAATAAGGTAGCCGTACGGTTCGGGATTGGTGACGATGTTGAACTTCTCATTGCGCTCCCCACGATGCATCAATAAACTTGAAAATATATGTAATGTTTTGTGGGCGTTCTCAAGGTCATTGTTGATCTGTAGCCAGGCCACGCATGCTCATGACACTTGTGGGCGTATTTAAAAAACGGCTTCCGTCTTTGAGGAGCGTATATATACTTGCACATTACCGCATATGTCAGAGCAGCAACTGAATCTCAGCATGGCCCGCGTTCCCGAAGAAGAGAGGTGGAAAATCGTACAATATTCGCTCAAGGGATATTCACAGCGCTCCATCGGTGCTCTCGTGCACAGGCCGCTAAAGACCGTCAACAGGATTAATCAGGCATTCAGCAAGGAAGGACGACTCTGTGATGCCCCACACAGGCGTCAACCAAAGGCAACGATGGAGGATGAAGACTCGCTTATGGTAGCTGCTGTCGTCGAGAACCCGTTCCAGTCCACGAGGCAAGTGCGGGAGCAGCTAGATGTGGACGCTTCCCTTGCTACAATCCGGCGACGCCTCCGAAGTGCTGGACTGCGAAATTCTGTAGCTGCACGAAAGCCAGTCGTCACTGCTTCGAACAAGAAGTCACGTCTCCAGTTTTCCGAAGCACACGCCTCATGGATGGCAGATGAGTGGGGCCGAGTGATCTTCTCGGATGAGTCGACTTTTACAACTCGCCAAGACCAACGGATGCGAGTTTGGCGAACCAGAGGCACACGGTAAGAAACTTTTCTTAATGCACGCTTGATTTTGCGAAGGATGGCCAAAAATACGGTTTCCATGCAGTTACGAGCCAGCCAATGCGCAGGGAGTCGCCGCGAGTGGCCGAAACTGCGTGAACGTGTGGGGCGCGGTGTCAAGGCATGGTCTCGGGCCTCTGCATCGCATAGAAGGTGCCCTTACATCGCAGCGATACTGCACAGAAAATTTTGACAATGTGTTGCTGCTCTACGCCTACAGCGTCTTTCCCGATGCCGACTTTATGTTTCAACATGACCTGGCGCCGGTTCACACTGCAAAAATTGTCAAGGAACATACAGAAAATCCCAGAATCAACATGCTTTCCTGGCCGTCCAAAGGCGCTGACATGAACATCTGCGAAAATATATGGGGGTACATCAAAGCAGCCATGGTGCGAAAACCTGTCCGCCAGACGACTGGGGACGAGCTGTGGGCAGCCGTTCGACAAGAATGGGAGGACCTTCGAGCGCATCATGACTTTGTGCCAGCGCTGTACGCGTCACTGCCCTCTAGGATGGCAGCAGTCGTTTCCGCAAAGGGTTGTATGACAAAATACTAACATCATCAAAGAGAAAATTATTGCTGCTTACTAATACTACTTCTAAACGGATCAATCTTTTGTTGATCTTGCACCAAATAAAAGTTCGGATGTTTGTGTTCCCTTGCCTGTTCGTTGTACTATGAGAACACAGAGGGAAAACTAAACAAAGTGAAAAGTTGAAGTAATTAAAATAACGCCAAGCATAAGAAGCACAACTTTCTGAATTAAAAGCATCAAAATCGTGGTTTCTGTCATAATTTGGTTTGTACTGAGGGGAAAAAACTGCTAGCAGACGACACACGCACGCTACGATGACGTAATGCACACGAAAGGAGCCTACCCTCCTCGAGCATGCGCGCAGATATTGTAGCTGCCGTGTGACGGCGCTGGTGATACAGAAACCCTAGAGTTACTGTATATACTCCCTAGGGAGCATATACAGTAACTCTACGAAAGCCACGCGCTCCCGTGTTCACCCTCAAAAAGATTGCGACTGTACATAACCTATAAAGCCCCTAACAAGACGTACGCGTTGGAAAGCGTCCGCACGCGCCGCGCTCACTCAACGTCACGTCGCGTCCGACAGAGGAAGAGGGTGCGCACCCAAACGATGCATGAGTTGCCGCGCGTCCCTGCGGGTTTCGTCGCGGCTGCCATGTTCACCTACCAAACGCGCGGAACGACGAACACAAAGCACGCAGCTTGCATGCCCGGGCTTGCCTGCACGCCGCACGAAGAGTCGTTCCGGAAGTCACGCTGGGTTCACCGTGGTCACGTCATAGGCGTTATGTGGTCACGTGAGGAGCGCCGCGTGGGCGACGCGGTATCAGCTTACGGCGCGGGCGTAAAGATTCTAGCAGCGGTAGGTGTCCACGCCGCAACGCGTCCACACGCGACGCAGTCCCCGCGCCTGACGCCGTACGCGCCCAGGCGCGATGCGGCGCGCGCGGTCGCTTTCCAACGCGTATGTCTGGTTGGGGCTTAAGCTGTACAGCACTGCGGCGAAACGAACTGCTGTTGAGGGTGTCGTTCCGATCATTATAAGCCGTTATGGCTTATCAGCAGTTGGTGTCGCCGCTTCAGCGCCTTATCCATCCGCGTCGAACCATTATGAACCGTGATCAACCGCACCGCACTGCAGCTGCGCCTGGCGCGGCCGCTATTAGATATTAACCATCTTTATTGGCAGCTCATCGCGCCTTCCATGATGTTCATCATCCAAGGAGTAGAAAATAAATTGACCATGTACTACCTCTAGGCTAACTTCCTTACACTTCAGAAAATGCTACTAGAGAAGTACACATTTGTCTTCACCGACGTGCCCACATCAAACGACAGCTCGATTGGCTTCGGCCTTCCGTACTTCGGTATATCAAGTTGACAAAAGTTATCCACAATGGCAGAGTTGTTTGAATTATTATAAGCCTCAATACTGACTGCCGAGAAATGGTTGCATGGGACTCGTCGGGGGTACGCACCTGAAGGGGAACTGAGGAGGCAGCTTCAATCTCGCGGCAGATGATGCGCACAATATTCTCGGATACAGCAGGAGCGGGTGGGAAACGAAGGCCCTCGCAAGAAGACGTCCCCGCCTTGGGCTGGCATTGTAGATGCAGCCCATTCAAGGAGCGTCCGCTGCGTAAATCCGTCTTGATACTTGAAAAACCCGCGCGCACCTCCACCAAAATGTTACGGGGAGAAAAGACACTTGACAATATATTTACAAAATATATTTCAGTGGGCCCGGCGAAAGCTTAGGGATAGGACGACTGAAAATGTCTCGTCTTCTTTCAGACCCTGTTGCTGTCAACCGCCGGATTATTATCGTCACCAACTTGGATGGTTCATCTGGACTGTTCATCAGCGCCATTGTGCAGTGCTTCACGTTTTTTCGTCGGTGCACGGCATGACTTGCTTATGCATCCGCCCTTCATCGGTAGAGTGACGTCATTGTGCAGTGCTTCAAGCCTTGATGGTGGTGGTGAAACTTTATTCCCGAAAAGGGTCCTCCTTCAGGACCCTTTGTACTGCCCCCACGACGAAGGCCTTGATAACATTTTATTACAAGCTGTTGCTGTTCCTCTGCACAAGTGGCACATACCCATCGTGGGGGATAGGACATAAACGTTCCTTTTTCTTCCTTAAAATGAATCAATGAAGAGCGTCATGAATTTATAGCGGCCTAGTAGAAAGCCTCGAACGACGTCGTTGGCGACAATGTTACCATATATCCAAATATACTCGGCTGACTCCAGACGTGCTGCAACGTGAATAATTTTCTGTGAAGGTTGAAAGGCGCCGTCGTGGTGATGCCGTCGTGGACATGCCATATAGATATCGTTCTCCCATGGTCGTCGTCACCACGCTGCCTTTTAACCATCAGTTTCGTAACGTAACGTTTGTCGTACCACTTTCCTTAATCGACATCCTGATTCGTCGTCAGACAGTCGTTGCCATACCATCGTCATGCCTTTGTGGTCGTCATCCATACCATCGTTGTCGTTATACGAGCTTTGTCGTTCCATTGACGTCCTTCCATCGTCGTCACAGCGTAGGCATCATACAACCGCAGTCATGCCGCCATGCTCATGAGATACCTTGGCAAATAAGTGCCATAGCAAAGTGGGACGTCTCAGAAGGACCACTACAGGTGTTAAATAAACGTCAATTCAGAAATTCCATGTGTCGCTACATTACTCGAATGCTAATCGCATCACTATCGACAGTCATCGAGATATGAGCGCTGCTGTAATATTGTTTTAACTCTGCCAGCGGTTCGTGTAGTTGTATTGTTCTTCGCGGCGAAATTGTCGTTTTTCTCATTATATAGGCATCTCTGACTGAAGTACCAGCACACCATATATAACTCGGATGCGGGCCGCTAAATATCTGCTCGGGGGTCGTATGTTGTGCATTCCTGGACTAGTTATTTGGTGCAGTCAACGCAGACCCAAACATTGTCATTACGTTTCACTTTTTCTCATTCGATCCCCATCAGTTACCGTTATTATGTGCTTCAATGCATTCCGTACGCGCCGCCCAATACTTGGAGAGATTGCCCGATACTTGGCCAATCTCCCAGAGTGAAGGGATGAGAGATTAAGTTACCTTGCTTACGTAACATTGTCAATAAGTATGGTCACAACGTGGAACCATCCACTTGCACGGCGGCATGTCAGGGAGTTTCGTCCACACTACAATGAGCCGTATCCAGTATACGCTGCTGTCAGTACATATATATATATATATATATATATATATATATATAAGCATATCACAATGAGCCAACAAACAATTACACCAAAGACAGCATAGGGGAAAATTGCTTGTACCTAATAATTGAATTAAAGAAATGATAAATTAATGAAAATTAAAATGGATGAAAAAACAACTGTCCGCAGGTGGGGAACGAACCCACGTCTTCGCATTACGCGTGCGATGCTCTCACCATTGAGCTACCGCTGAACCGTTTTCCCATCCACTTTCTGGGGTATATATGTTTAATAACTAGAACTAACCCGGGCAGTGTTAGCCACTCACAAACCATAGGGCGGATGTGGAACATCCTTTCTGCCGCAGGCGTCACGAGCACGTGATCTTTTTGGGTGATGGCAACTGGTCAAAAAGTTGTCGCAGTTTCACCTGAAAGGCGAAGCATCAATTGCGATAGCAAACTTGTAGAGAGCTATACGGAGTAATGATATTAGCTTTATCAGCTGTATAAACTTGGACATGCAGCAGCATCGGCAACACGCAGAACTGTTGTCGACGCCATCGGCGTTTTGCCCGCGTTCGCTCAAAATGCGTGCGGCGTTGGTGACTGTTGCCGGAGCCTCTGATATAAATAGGCACTGCGTGCCGCAGCTAAACGTCGCCTCCCTTCCCTCCCCCTCCCCCACGGCCTCTCGCTCGTCGGAAGAAGGCGCGTTTGCTCTACATACATGGTGATTGTGAAGGAGAACAGAGACGCCTACTTCTGCAGCCCTTAAGCGAGCACGGCGCAGAACGCGCGTTTGTTCTCCGCCGTGCGTTCACTCCCCGTGAAAGACGCGCCCCTCGCGCCCTTTCACTCGCACATACAGCGTTCGGCGCGCGGCGACGATTTCTTCTCCAAATGACGTCATACGGAACCTCACGGCGACGGCGACGGCGACGGCGACGCCGACGGCAGAAATCTGCTTTTGAGTGTCCATATAATTGCTATCGCAATAATAAACCCACATATGCTACCTGAAGGCATCATTGTTGCCGGATTCGAGCCCTCGTTATGTAGTGAACGAGAAGAAAGGGAACCGAGGGACCCGATTTTCAATAAGCATATCATAATGAGCCAACAAACAATAACACAAAGGACAGCATAGGAGAAAATTACTTGTAGCTACCGCGGAACCGTTTTCCCATCCACTTTCTGGGGTATTTATGTTTTACAACTAGAACTAACCCTGGGAGTGTTAGCCAGCGCCACCACTCACAAACCATAGGGCGGATGTGGAACATCCTTTCTGCCGCAGGCGTCACGAGCACGTGATCTTTTTGGGTGATGGCAACTGGTCAATAAACCCACATATGCTACCTGAAGGCATCATTGTTGCCGGATTCGAGCCCTCGTTATGTAGTGAACGAGAAGAAAGGGAACCGAGGGACCCGATTTTTAATAAGCATATCATAATAAGCCAACAAACATTAACACCAAGGACAGCATAGGGGAAAATTACTTGTACCTAATAATAGTTCTAGTTGTAAAACATAAATACCCCAGAAAGTGGATGGGAAAACGGTTCCGCGGTAGCTCAATGGTGAGAGCATCGCACGCGTAATGCGAAGACGTGGGTTCGTTCCCCACCTGCGGACAGTTGTTTTTTCATCCATTTTCATTTTCATTAATTTATCATTTCTTTAATTCAATTATTAGGTACAAGTAATTTTCCCCTATGCTGTCCTTAGTGTTATTGTTTGTTGGCTCATTATGATATGCTTATTAAAAGTCGGGTCCCTCGGTTCCCTTTCTTCTCGTTCACTATATATATATATATATATATATATATATATATATATATTACAAAATAAGGCACACAAGCGCAAAAGGATGCATATACACTTCAAGTCACAAAGACTCCACCACTTCCACACAACACATTAAGAAAATGTGCACGTTGGAATCTATGAGAAGTGAAGCTTTCGTGAAATGGTTAATGAAATTCTACATATCTGTTACCTGGCTAATCGTTCTGCTCTCTCTGTGCGGTGTAGTGGCTTTGGCGTTGCGCTGCTAAGCCAGATGGCGCGGGATGGAATCCCGGCCGCGGCGGCCGAATTTTGATGGGGGCGAAATGCAAGAACGCCAGTGTATCATGCACTGGGTGCATGGTAGTACTCCAGGTGGTCAAAATTAATCCGGAGTCCTCCACTACGGCGTACCTCATAACCATATCGTGGTTTTGCTACGCAAAGCCCCAGAATTTAATTTTGATCCCTCTGATTTCCCATAAGGCTCTACTGCACAGCGTCTTGCGGAATAGGCTGCGCGCAACCACGCGAATAGATACGCTGGGTAGGTCCAGTTCACTAATGCACTACCTCCAGGATAAGCCCACCTTACTGGGCGAGAAAGTGACCGAGCAGACTCGCCGAACCTAGGGGAAGGAGGCATATAGTGAGTGAGTGAGTGAGTGAGTGAGTGAGTGAGTGAGTGAGTGAGTGAGTGAGTGAGTGAGTGAGTGAGTGAGTGAGTGAGTGAGTGAGATAACTTTATTGAGGTCCAGAGAAGACGCAGGGGACACCCCGCGCCACCCGGCTAGTCCCACGTAGGGACCGGCAAGCCGAGCTTGACGGCCCGATCGCGTGCACTCTGGACGGCCAGGGTTAAACAAAAGAATTATGGTCTTGAAAGGCTTATTTTTTGCAGTGAGGATATTTAGTTTGTAGTTTCATCACATACTGATTCCACAGAGAACGGAGCCTGCCACCGGCACGCGTATAGTACGTGTGCCAGGTCGGCCATGTCGATTCGTATCTATATAGTCCTGTGTGTGAGCGGCAATACGGCAGCAATACCGGCCAGCCAAGGTCAGCAAAAGGGAAGAAAGGCCACTTGGCTTCCCCGACCTATAGTAAGGGGTTCTGCTTTGCAGGTGACGGAAGCATCCCCTCCTTATTTATCCGCGTGCAGAGACAAGCAAAGACGACGCCGTGTGCAATTTCAATCACCTCGAATGTTTATTACAGAGTCGTGCCGAAGAATATGACCAGGTTGGTACACCGTCAGAGCGACCACTGGCTTCTCGACTGGTAGCTCCCTCGGCTGGCGATGGGCCCGACGGAACGGAACCGTCTCCGGCGCCCGCCCTGGCGCGGAGGACTCCACCGGGAGCCGTGCGCATTGTCCGTGCCGTCCGACGTCATCAATGAGAGAGTGGCCGACATTAGGCCATCGTCATCGTCACCGCGGCGGCGGCGACCTCCCTTTCGGTGCACCCTGATGTCGTATCCCGGTGCACCTCTACGATCCGGAGAGCCGCCCCACCTGCCTTTCCGCGACCAGCTGCGTCCTCCTCTGCCGAGCACTTCGAGGCTGTCCCTGGGCCTCCGGACGGCACCGTGGGAGGCGCTCCGCTTGGTCTCGCGCATTTGTGGACCGCTGCCTGGTTTCGCCCTAACGTAGATGTACTTGCCCTTCTTCTTGGTCTCCCACTCGACGGGCGTCGTCTGCGAGCGGTCGATACTCGAGAGGAACTCCTTGCTCGGAGACTTCCAAGAGACGGCCGACGGCTTGGCGACCCCGTCGTCATCCATCTCACTCGAGATGACGATAGTGTTGGTAATGGTCACCGAGTCCGGATCGCTACCGACGCTCGTCGACGCGTTGCTCGACGACGTGTTCTCGGTCGAGGTCTGCTCCGTCGTGTAGTTTGACGTATTGGTCGTCGTGTTCGATGTGCTCGAAGACGCGCGGCGCGCGCGTGACTTGCTGCGCTTCTTAGTGGATTTATTGCTCGGTGATCCCGGAGATCCGGTTACGGCAGGCGACCTCCGCTTTCCTTTCTTTTTCTGTCGCCTGGAGCGTTTGGATTTCTTGGAAGCCTTGGACGCCTTTCGCTTCGGTTTCGCTGGCGGTGATGGTGACTGTGAGGGTGACGCAGAGCCAGATACCTCCTCGGTTTCGTCATCCCCGGGCGCCTGAGTGTTGGCAAAGCCTTCTTGGTTACCCATGCTGCCGCGACTGCCCGGACCGGCGTACATACTTGTCGTGTTTGCCTGACTGCTCGGGTTCGCATAGCTTCCAGGATTGTTGAAACCATTAGACTGACCATAATTTCCCTGAGGACCAAAATTTCCGTACTGCCCAGTGTAGGACATTCGAGTGTCCATGCCAGAGTTGTGAAGAGACCGCGTAGACGTCTTCCTCCAATCTCCCAAATCTTGCGCAAGTCTGGTTTGCACTCCAATGACCCTCCATATTTTTTCTTCGGCAGTGTTGAGCTTCATCTCTGCTTTGGGATCTTGCACGTCACCAGACCAACGGTAGCGGGCGAGCTCATTCACAAGGTCTACTTCAAGGTCTATTAGCTTCCAGAGCTTACTCTCCAAGTCCCCCATGCTCCTCACTGACGCTTCCACACTACCGTTATTACTCTGCAACTTCCTCTTGGCTTGAACGACTTCTTGAGACGTCGCCATTACATCGTCGACCAGCCGCTGAATGTTAGCCCCTCTCTTTGTTTTGCTACCGTTACCGTCCCTAGAAAACGGTAGCAGGCTGCAAATGCTTTTGCATATCCAATCCCAGAAGGGGACGCCGGGTACCTCCTCCGCCACGGTGTCAGCGCGGGAGGGCCGGTCCCGCCGAGCCGCTTTGCTCCTCTGCCTCCTCCGTCTTCGGGAAGGAGGAAGCCTGCCAAAGTCGTCATCGTAATTCCCGCGCCACCGGCGAGCGCGTGGGCTCCTTCTTCGAGAGCGGGAACGCGGTCGCGACCTGGTGCGCCGCCTCGGGCGCACCAAGTCCGAGTCATCGCCTTCGTCCTCGAAGCCCTCGCCGAAGTCACTGAAGCGACGCCTTCGAAACCTTGACGCAGACTGCCGAGGCCTGCGGGACCTCCGGCGACGACGAGGAGGCGTGACTACAGACTGGGCGTCAGTTGCAGAAATTGTCGTCGTCGTGGCCTGCATCTGCGGCGAGGCAGCCGCGGGTGCAGCGACAGACACAGCAATTGGCTGCTGCGCTTGCACCGCCGTCGCAGGGCTGGGAACGGCTGTCGCAGCAATGTTCGTCTGGCTGGGAAAGGTGATCTGGATTCCAGTTTCCAAACCTAGAACCCGACCATTTTCCTGATCGAACTCGGTGTCGGTGACGGCTGCGGGATACATTGAGGAGGCGTCAATACCCACGTCGACGTTTGGCTGCGGCCTGTATCTCGGAAGTGCATACTCGTGGTCGTGGGCTTCCATTATCGGGTACGTTTGATACTGACTCATGTAGCTCGGCGGCATGCATGGCTTCGTTTCCCAAGTCTCTTTGCTGTAAAACGAGTTGTCCCCCAAGATAGTTCTTAGCTCATCGTCGCGACCATTCACAGGCTGGTCTGGCAGCAAGCCCTTATACCTTGTGGGAACGATGATCCGCGGCTCGGCCGGGGGCCGGTCATCTATCACTGGCGGACGATCATCTCCGCAGACGACGTTCCGCCTCACGTCTTCCTGGGGTGGATACATGTACGGCTGCATAAGAGGCGGCTGTGGAAAGTTGGGCGTGGCCATATAGGGAGCATACTGAGGGTACATGGAGTCGGTGGGCACTCCGGGATAAGGGGGAAACGCGGGCGGCGGGGGAAACGGTGCCGGCGGCATGAACGGCGGCGGAGGCCGGGTCTTCACAAGCACGTTGAAATCCCTCTCCTGACTTCCACGACCAAAGTTGTCACCGAAGCTCTTCCCCAGGTCATCGAGCCTTCCGCGGCGCTTATCTTTGCCGGTAAGCAGTTGCATCTCGTTTTCGGAGAGGTCGAGACTTTCGGGCGCCACCGGATGCGTGCTCCATGTTATCTTGGGCTTCCCGCGCGGATCCGAGTGGAGAGGACAAGGCTTGTCACCTTTGTCCTTCTTCGCGTGCTCCGGGCATGGCTTCGTGCGGCAGCCGTGGAGAGGGCAAGATTGACCGCTCTTCTGCTCGCCATCGCCTACCGTTGGCCGACTGTCCACCACACGAATCACGGGCGTCACTCCGCTGTCGTCACTATCGGAGAAAGATATCTCGACGACGGTCGCTGGCTTTTTAGATTTTTTCACAAACACGCGTTTAGGTTCATCACCTACGGCGAGATCACGCTCCTGTTCCTTATCAACGCCACGACCTTTACCTTTGCCTGTTTTGGCCGCGAAAAGTTTGTCCATAAGCTTCACCTCGAGCTCATAGAGTTTCTTGATGCTTTCTTGAATTTTATTCGCATCTGGTTGAGAAACTGCCATGTTCTTCTGCAGCTCGTCAGCGAGGTTTAGCTTCATCTGCTGGAGCTTGTAAGCGCTCTCCTCTGCAGTGGTTGAGCGGAAAGGCCCTTTGGCGATTTCTTCGTCGGACACAAGCGCTTGGGTTAGCTCGTTCTCCATAGCAGCCACCGTTTTCAATTTGCTCAGCGCGTCGTCAGGGTTCATGTCGGGGTGGGAAACTAGAGTATGGGAGATTTCCCGGTACATCTTCGCGATAGCAGCCAGCTTTTCTTCAGTCATGTCCGGTTTCACACTTGTCGCCGACACGAGGGTCTCAGCAAGCGCATTCTCGAGTTCCACTACGTCCTTCAGTTGGTCCCTGGCTTGGTCCCGAGATATCCGCTTGGAAGCGATTTCTGCGGCCAGTTTCTCGACGAACTCGCTGACCAGGCGGCTCTTGTTGTGAACCTCGACTGTCCCGCCGCTGGGCGGTAGCCTTCGCTTGGGAAGGCGGCGCTGCATCTCCAAGGCGTCCTCCATCAATTGGCTCTGATCTTGCGCAAGCTGCCGCCCGGGCATCGGCCAGGGCGGTGGTTGCTGGCTCCCGCCGCCGCTGTACGCCGTACGGTCAGGTTGCGTACCGGGCATGCCTCCACCCACGTCACCATGCCGAGGGTACGCCCAGGCCGTGCCTCTGTGCGCGTCACCAGGTTTGTAAGCGTCGGGAGAACGCCCTCCCGGCGACAGGTGAGCGGGTTCGGGCGCCATGCTTGACGGCGGCCCCTGGAGACTCACCGGAGGCTGCTCGCCCATCGTCACGTCACCGAAGACCCGCCGGGCGAGCGCGGGCGCTTCCATGGCGGCCAGCACACGCTCTTCTTCAGACACTTGCTTGAACCCCTGCAGGCCGACCAGCTTCTGTTCCTCCGCGTCGGACACACCGATCTGGACGAAGTAGTTGACCTTTTGGTCGATCAGCTCCTGGAGCTTTGTCTTGGAGATGTTGCGAGCGATGATGCGTAGCTCTTCCTCGGCCATGTTTTTGTAGCTTTTAAGCCCTTCCTTACGGTCTTCGTCTTTGGGTGAGACGAGGATCTTCTGCCACACATTCATCTTGCGTTCCATGAGATCCTTGAGTGCTTGTGTCTGCCGCTTCTGTTCCTCATTGCCGGGCGGTTCGGGCGGCGGCGCCGGAGGCGGCGGCGGCGGTGGCGGCGGAGCTTCGATGGGAGGCGGCGGGGCCTCTTCGGCGGCCGTCTTTTTCGGCGAGCTCTTGCCCTTAGGTGAGGGGGGCGCCTTGTCCTTCTTACCCTTCTTGCCACCTTTGCCCTTGGGACTGTCGCCCTTGCTGCCTTTCTTGCTCTTCTTCTTGGCCATGTCGGGGCCGGGAGCGCGCGCGGCCGCTGTGATCTGGTCGGCGCCCCACCGCGGCCCAGCCCCTTAGCGGAGGACGGCGAGTCCCTAAGTGCAGTCAAGCTCCATACCTGCACGTCCGGCCACTTTCAGCCATGGGCTTCCCTCGCGCCTGGCTCGAAACTGGCTTCTTCTTTGTTTTCCTTCGTCGGATCGCCACTCCGAGCAAATTGTGCGCTTATCCGTTCTGACATCGAGTGCTGTACTCTTTGTCGTTTCCAAACTTATCGTTGCGTAATGTCACTCAGTTTGGATGGGGCCACTCGAAGCCTAGATACGCCGTTCGGGGATATACCAGCGTGATACGAGAATTTGCAGTGCCATGAAGCACGCGCTTGCACGACACACAGGATGTATTATAATTATTCGACCGGTTTTACGCATTTATGTTAGTGATCGCAAGGCTAGGACTTCAGTGTCTGCCCGCTACCCAAGAAAAACATACTAGTTCATTATTTTTGCCCCTTGCCAGTTCCACACTTCTGTGAACCCCTCACGTCTTGTACCGGTACTCATATGTCTTATTTCAGTTCGCGGTTTATCTATCTATGTGCTCAAATCCGCGCCAACACACACACACACACACACACACACACACACACACACACACACACACACACACACACACACACACACACACACACACACACACACACACACACGCACACACACAAAAGAGCCCTGCGTAATTTTATGTTACGAAGTCAAAACAACAAAAATATAAGAAGACAGGTTGTTGTTGCTGTCAAGGTGTTCGTGGCGCAAACACACAGTGGATCGGTTGGTTAATGAATGGTTGGTTAATGGGTCGGTTGGTCAATGGGTCCCTGAAACGGTTCCTGTCGTACGCCTAGACACATACGGTATCTCTCAAGGAATGCTTTCTCACAAGAATGTCGGGTCAGTGCGCTATCATAACGCCGGTGCCAGTGGTTAAAAATTACCCTTCCCTCAAGCCGCGGCGTTCACCCTTAACTTTTACACCATGCGGCCATCGCTATGTCCCGCCTCCTTGAAGCAGTGACGCAAGTGATGCCCTGCTTCCGGTTTATTTGAACCGAGTAGGTTCCCGCGTCTTTTCCTACGCAGTTTTCATTGGGCCTCTTCAATTATCAGTCCCTGACAGTCCCAGACTGCTTGGGACAGCTGTACCGCATTCGATTTTGCTCGGACAGCTCCCGAAGTTGCGCCCACTAGTCCAAGAGTTGTCAGAACCGCGTTCGTTTTTTCACCGACGGGAAGTTCCGGACGGCATGCCCGCGGACTGTTGGAGCTGTCAACATATGTTTGCTCGGACAAGCGCAAGTAGCTTGCAGGCGACGGCTATCTTAAAAATATGCGCGCGGTGTTTGAGGCCATGTTGTGAAAGTTGACGTGTGCTTCTGCGTACTTTACGTTATCGCTTCTGTTACATCGGTGCTTTGCGTGCCATCAAGCAAGTTTTCACGAGCCGTCTAATTGCTGCAGCTTTAGTCTTGGTGCTTTTTAAGAAAGAAGCACAGCGATCAGGCGCACATGCTTGCTTTTCTTGATGTGTTTCGCGAAATCTGTCATGCTCATTGCTATATACGTAGTAAGCAGGTAAACTTTACTTTTCAGGTAAGTGAAAATAGCGTGCGAGGAATCATATCATATTGCATGTGGCTTTTTCACGCCGGTAGCTGGGGTGGTGTACAATAGGAGCTTCGCGGATTGCTGTTGTCATATATGTCGATCCCTTCTGTTACCACATTCAAGCGTTTGATTTTTGACGTGCAGGATTAGTAGACGGTGTACACGCGCTCTCTCCTAGACACGCGTCGGGCTTTTAATTAGCAGACGGTCTCACGAGCTTTGAAGATGTCGGCGGGTGCTTTCTGCATGAACAGTGACGTGGCATGACCACAATTTTGCTTATGTCCGTGTGGGAATTCCGCTTAAATTTCTCAGGCAGTGACTAACTAGAGAGACGTAAACTGCGCTTTGCGAACACGTTCTATGCGCTCAAGCTACGATTCCACTGTGCAAGCTTTATGGTTGTGTCGGCGACGTGGCATTTGAGACTGCACCATTTCGGAGGTCACGCTCGGGGGTTCTACGAGTAGCTAAGAGCAGATGACGGCAGCCAGGAGATTGACTTCCGGTCACGGTGCTTTCGAACAAGACCTCGGACAGCCCCCGACAACTGGATCACGTGACTGTGACGCGCTCTTCTGTCAGCACTAGTCAGACCGGAAGCCGCGGACGGTTTGCGGACAGTCCGGATAGAGTGCTCTAGTCCGGGATTGCATCATCTATAAGAGGCCCATTGTTAGGCCTTGGGCTACATGAAGCGAAATTTAAAGAACTGCGCGCGGTGGATGGATACGCGGCGGCACTACGGACAATTATTGCTGGCTTTCTTTTTTTTTTTTCTTTTTTTAGTACTACATGAAGCGAAAAAGAGACGGATGCCGCCGCGGGCGTTCGCCGCATATCTGCGAGCGTATATGCCATGCACAATCTACAAAGTAGCTGCAGCTGCTTGAGGTATTTTTTCAGTTTGACAGTCACCTGATCGCATGGAAATATCTAATACGTATACGTTTACGATTGTCTCTATATTACGCTAATAAGATTTCTTTGTAGCCATCAGCGGAACAAGAAATCGTGCCACTAACTTGTGAATGTGGCGAATTGAGCTATAACGTTTTCGCTACTCTAGAACCTAAAACAAAGAAAAAAAAAGTACATTCATCAGGAATCAACCCTCACTTTCTGTGGGTTAGCCGCCCTAGCTCATGATGGTGGCTTTCTGACAGTCATTTATGAAACGTTCTAAAGCAGGATCGATTTCTTTCGCAATCCTTTTTTTTTCTTTTTCAAGCGAAGCTTGCATTGCGTTACAGATTTCGGTGGCGGCGTAGTCACGCCAAAAGTCACGTGTGGCGCATACCCGCATTGAATATGCGGGTATGAGCCAGGGACAAGGAAGAAAGGAAGGAAGAGCAGGTGCGGGGAAAGCTGCACCGAATCACGTGACACGCTCGACCAATCAGGGTCGTTGGTGTGTCGCGGGCAGGGAAAGGGAAGGAAAGGGGGTTGGCGCGCGCTCCTACGGGCTTCCCTCGCCTCAGATCAATTTCGGCGCCCGGATGGGAAGGCAGCGCGCGGTGCGTTCCGCCGAAGAGCAGGCTGCGTTTGAACAACGGCACCGCGAACTCGTTTGGGAAAGGGCTCATCGTCGACGTGCCGATTCTAGCGTGAGGGCTTCCGAAGCCCAGGCGAAACGACAGCGAAGAGCCACGGACCCCGAGTTGCGGGAGTGTGATGTTGAGGCCAAACGTCAGCGAAGAGCCGCCGACTCCGAGTTTGGGGCAAACGAAGCGGAACGCCTGCGACAGCGTCGTCTTGCCACAAGCTTCGTTTACCCCAATTTCCTCGACAGGGGAAGGGCTCTGAATATTTTTTTCGGATCGCAGCTTGTTAGGATATCTTTCTGTTACGATTCTGGGCAAATTATCTACAACCCTTGGCTCTCTGACAAATGCGGAACCGACGGTTACCACGGAGAGCGCCTTTCTTTTAGAAATTGAGGATGACCGATGTGTTGACCAAGAATACAGTGAACTAGTACACTGTGCCAAGGAGGTTGGTAGTGACATCGACGTGCAGCGCTCGCGTCTTCTACAGCGTCATTAATCAAAATTTTGGGCAAGAAGGGCACCACACTATCATATGGTATCCGGAACACTAGGGACTGGCAGGGAATGCGAGGGCAGACCGTATTGCACGAGGATTAAACGTCCGAGCTACGGCAAGGCCCAGCGACGACCTTGCACCGAATTCTCCTGAGATCCTTTACAGCAAAGGCAGCAGCGGAGACGCTTTGGACATCCGCAATCGAATTTAAAAAGCCAACAGGAGAGGGACTGGCGTCGTATTCAGACGAATACATACCCCAACCTGCACCACCTACACAGAATACGAGTGACGAGAATTCATTGACGAGTGCCCGTGGTGCACAGACATACCCACACTAAAACACATCACATGGGAGTGTCCCAAGAGGCCTCCGCACATAGGCAGCCCAATAGTACTCAAACATCCACTCATGAGGAATATCCAGTGGGAGGCATGGCTTGCGGACGAGGGCCGGGAGAGCCAATTGGTTCATCTGGACCAAGACCAGCGAGCCACTCGTGCCAGTGGAGCCCTGGAATAGGGGCCCCAACCAGCGTGCCTTCTTTTATTTATTTATTTTCAATAAAGCGTTTACTCACTCGAAAGGGAAACAGCGCGAGAAAACACGACAAGAAGACAAGAAGGGAGACTTGTCTTCTTGTCGTGTTTTTTCGCGCTGTTTCCCTTTCGAGTATGTACCGACTAGCCCAAGCCTCTACGGTCTTGCAATTTTACTCACTCACTCGCTGCAGTTTACTCCCTGCACACACCTGCAGTGCAAGAAGAGCGTAACACAGTGCTCGTAACACAGTACGATTGTACACAATCGTCAAAATCGTTCCAGGGCCCCTTTAAGAGAAACGGCCAAGGCGACAAGAAATCACACTTTGCAAGTTCTCACTTACGGATAAAATTCTAGAATGCCGGAATAAGCAGAGTTTCAGAAAAAGATGTTCACATAACGCTGAAATAATGAGAGAGAAAAGAAGGGAAGAATAGTAAGTCTAGTAGGATAATCAATTGATTCAGCAAGATAATCTCGGACTGCCAAGCAAACGTTTCTGTTGCTAAACTAAAAAATGGAAGCTGCAAAAGACAGAATAAAAGGCAGACAACTTCTCGTATTGGACGCCAGGGGGCGAACGCCGTGACATCGTTCACCCTCTGGCGTCCAATTTTTACATCAGGAAGGCATTGTAAATCGAACCTCCACATAAAGAAAACGTACTTGCAGCGAAAGAAGTATGCAGATCCAACGGATATATTACAATCTACCGGGTGTTTTTGATGCAACAGCATCAATCTGCTCATTGAGCGAAAAAGCCGGCGTCTGTAGAAGCAAAACGGCACCTAAATTCCCATTGGCTGCGACGCCACGTCACTTGCGCTGCGACGGAGCAGATCAGGCGAAAGGGAACTTCTGCTGCCGAGCTGGCGCGCCAGGTGTTGCATGCGGGGAGAGGGTATCGCCGTGACGTACGTAACCCTCGCTCTCGGAAGTCTTTTTTATCCGCGCATTCCTTGTCCGCGCATGCTAATAGCCTCGGTAATGGCTATAAAGAAATTAAAGTATAAGAAAACAGAATATATTCGAAAGGTTAAAAAGTTGGCGGTAGTGAGTTTGGAACCTATGACCCACGCTCAGAGGCCGCATGTATTACCCACTGGGCTAAACCGGCCAAGTTTTCTTATTGCATGAAATTAGGAGTGGTGTCAGGCGAAAATTAGTCCGTCTCAACGCGCTCGCTTGCCCGCCAGAAGTTCGCAACTCGAAGGACCGCTCAGCGGCGTTCAATTCGACATTAATGCTTTCATATTCACTATTCGTAATAAGTGCTTAGGTGTCCTCGGATTTTCAAGCGAAGCTCGGATTGGCTCACAAGTCTCGGTGGCATTGTATTCACGCAAAAACTCACGTGTGGCGCATACCCGCATTGGGTATGCAGGTATGAGCCAGGGATATGCAGGTATGGGCCAGGAACAACAAAGAAGGAAGGAAAGAAATAAAGGAAGAATGAGCAGGTGCGGGGAAAGCAGTGCTGGCGCGTGATCACCTGACGCGCGCGACCAATCAGGGTCGTTTGGTGTGTCGCTGGGAGGAAAAGGGAAGGAAATGGGGTTGGCTCGCACTTTGTCGGGCTTCCCTCACTCCAAATCAGTTTAAGCGCCTGGATGGGAAGGCCGGGCGTGGTGCGTTCCTCCGAGGAGCAGGCTACGTTTGAACGGCGCCGCGAACTCGCTCGGGAAAGGGCCTGTCGTCGACGTGCCGATTCTATCGTGAGGGCTTCCGATGCCCAGGATAAATGTGAGCGTCGTCTTGCCCTCCAGGAACCCGACAACGGTGGTGCACACCTCGGCAACGCTAGTGCCAACTTCCCCAGTGCGACGGCCAGGTTTCAACGCGAGTTTCTCAACCGGACCTTCGGAGCCAGCTGCAGTGCGTGTGACCGGTTGTGGTTCGAGCACTGCGTGGTACTCGTCAGTGCATTTCGTTCCGAGGAACACCGAAGAAACATGACAAGCTTCGCTTACCCCCATTTCCTCGGCAGGTGAGGGGCTGCTGATTTTAACAGCGAAGCTGTTTAAGCCAACCGTAATTTTTGTAGTTCGTATCAAGAAACTGCCGCGCCGTAGCCGTGGCAATCAGGGGGGCGGCGACACCCTGGAGGGCGGCGCAGCGCATGCGGTCTCCTCCTCGCCGGCTCCCTCCCTTCCCGACCCTCACCTCTCTTCCCTCCGCGGCGCGCTGACCCAGGAGAAAAAAAAAGGCGAAGGCTTGCACTAGGCTGCGCAAAGCTCAAGACACAGCGAAGCTGGCCGGTTGATATCGAGCGGCTAGCCTCCAGAGCGTTCGGCGTCGGCAAGCAACAGCGTTCTTGGCACTGTGCCAATCTTGGTTAGTCTGCCTGCGTTTGTGGCATACCAGGAATGCTGTCGCTCGTAGGCGCCGACACGTCCAGCGCTAGTCACGCGAAATGTCGCCAACGCGTTTGGCGTCGGCAAGCAACAGCGTTCTTGGCACTTTGCCAACTTTGGTTAGCCTGCCTGCGTTTGTGGCATGCCAGGAACGCTGTCGCTCGTAGGCGCCGACGCGTCCAGCGGTAGTCACACGAAAGGGAAGGTATATCCGAAAATGATCGCTCGGAGAATACATTTCTACATGCGTAGTTAAGTTAAACCAAGTTAAGACCTAGCAGCAACCAAATTAATACCTAGCAGTATCAGCCATTAAGACTTGAGGATCGACAGTTTCGCTGTGCCTAAGCTTAGCACGACCGACTGCAAACTTGCCCGTTTTTTTTTATTTAACTATACATAACTTTGGGAAAAAATTAGCGCAGCTTGCACTGGAGGCGCGATGCTAAAGAGAAAGCGGAGCTGATGGGCACCTAGCTAGTCCTGGCTTTTGGGCTAGGGTAAGCACTACCAAGTCATCCCCAGCATTTTCCAGAATTTATTGATTCTTGATCAATTAGCTATCGCAAGGTATTGGCCACGCATTTGGGCTACGCTAAGCACTACCAAGTCGTCCCTAACATTTTCCGGAATTTAATGATTATTGGTCGATTATCGATTAGCTACTGATTGGCTATCGATGACTGACTAAGCTTTAGTCTCAACTACGTCCCAACTATGCATATCTAGACTTAGACAGGCTCAGCTTCGCTAGTTCACAGGGGTATGTGCCATTGCGCTTGGACCTTTTCAGCACCACCATAAGCCCACATTTTCTGTTCACGAATCACAGACTAACGGCCGGCTTAAACAGCTCCGCTGTTAAAAAGTGATTCCAAGCAAGATTTTATTGTCTTTATTAAGTACGCGTTTAGGCTACACAGGCAACATAGTTAAAAAAAAAAAAGAATTCGTCGGCCCTTCCACTCCGTGAGCGAAGCTGAAACGTGCGGCCCCGGTGTTTATCACTGGGCTAATCGCGAGGGTTCATTTAAGTATTTCTCAATTATGAGGTTACAAACACGTTCGGCTGCGACGGAGAGAACGACGTCACTGACGGTATGCCCGCGGTCCGCCGTTGTCGCTTGCGTTCGATGGCTCGAGTTTGCTCGGCGGCGTGGCTAGCAGCATTCGGCCGCCCCATTGCCGCTTGCGATTCTTCGAAATTAAATAGCTTGAAAATTAAATCTGTCTGTTACGTAAGACAATGGATGGCTCAGAGGGCCCCCGTAAACGTGGCCTCCCTATTACGACGACAAAAGAGAAGTGAAATTCTACGCTGGAATATGATCACCGGTTCTCAAACCAAAAAGAGAGCACTATCTCTGGCGGGCGGACAGCCGAAAAGCGCCCTCTCCAACCGCTTTGACAAATTCGAAAACGCCACCAACAGTCGTTTAGACAAGCTTGAGGCTGTATTAGACAAGGTTGTAGAAGCAATACATACCCTAGTGGCCAGGTGCGACAAGCTGGAGACGGCAGTCTCGAACATGTGCCTGATGCAAGGACACCAGACTGGTGTCAACACTAACACACAACATGGCGGTACACCAAAATAATATGGAAATATGGCAATGGAACTGCAGAGGCTTCCAACCAAAAAGGAATGTCCTCCAACAGTTCATTCGGTCCACAGTAAAAAAGCCACACGTCATTCTACTACAGGAAACCCTCATAAACACGGTGTCAATACCCGGCTATACAACACACACATGTCAGGAGGTAGGAAAACGAGGCGTCAGTACCCTGGTAGCCAATCAATTCACTTTTATCGTACACGACATTGGCAGTAACTCCAACAAGGTCGAGCATTTGCTCATTGAAATTATTCCTGGGAGGTACCTCAAAGAGAGCATCTTCATCCTCAACATGTACAGCTCGCCCAACGATCATAAACAGAGATTTACCAACATCATCAATAAGGCAGTGAGCCGGGCCAAGGCGTGTCCGTTACTGGTGGCAGGGGGCTGCAACGCCCCGCACCAAGCGTGGGGCTATCCCCAGTCCCGCCTCAAAGGGATAGACTTGTGGCAGGTCACAACCAACCACAACCTCCTCCTTCTCACAGATCCAGCGTTCCCCACAAGAACCGGAAACTCCTGTACGCGCGACACTACTCCCGACCTGTGCTTCGTCAGGGGCTTCAAATCGGCCTACTGGACTAATCTCAACGAGAATCTAGGAAGTGATCATAACATTCTGGTCACAACCCTAGAGGTTGGATGCAAACCTCTACGTGAATTTGTGTTTACTGACTGGGAAGCCTTTAGAAAAATCCGGAAAACGCGCTGCCAGCAAGAGCACCAGAGCACGATAGTTAACCTGGATCAATGGACCGAGCAGCTCAGGGCAGATATTAAAGCGGCGACTAGGAAGATACAGACCAACCTCGAAGTCGACCGGGTGGATAGTCGGCTGGCACACCTACTCGAAGCAAAAACATCGCTACTGAACAGGTGGAAAGGGCAAAGGCTCAATCGGCGGCTTAGAAAAAAGATCGCAGAGCTTAACAAAGCCATTGAGGAGCACTGTCGGGTACTAAGCCAACAGCAGTGGGATGAAATATGCAATTCGGTTGACGGACAAATGAGAGTGGGCGCCAAGTGGAATCTCCTCAAGCACCTACTAGACGCAACCAATGCTAGATCCAACCAAAGTAAAGTACTAGAGAGAATCGTACATGAGACCACTCGCCAAGAAGACGTGTCGAAAGCCCTGGATAACCTCGCTTTCCGGTACCTCCCCCTGGGCTTGGCCAACCCAGACGACTACCCAACGTATAGGGGCGGTTCGTGCCCAGAGTTGGACGCCCCCTTCAAAGTCTACGAGGTCAGGGAGGCCCTACACTGCCTCAATGCCAGGTCCGCGCCAGGGCCTGATCAAATCACCAATAAGGCTCTTAGAAACCTTGACGACGACTCCATAGCGTGGCTTACAGAAGAAATCAACAAGGCCTGGCAAACAGGTGAAGTCCCACGAGGTTGGAAAGAGGCTCTGGTAATCCTCATTCCGAAGCCCGGCAAAGCTCCAAACCTATCCAACCTCAGACCGATTTCCCTTACATCCTGCGTAGGAAAGGTAGCGGAACACGTAATTCACAATCGGATTTCTAAGCATGTCGAACGGAGCGGTCTCCTTCCCTACAACATGGTGGGCTTCTGACCAGGCCTCTCGACACAAGATGCAATGAAATTAATCAAGACTCAAATCATAGACCAAGATACGAGAGACGTGCGGGGAATTCTCGGGCTTGACCTAGAGAAGGCATTCGACAACATGTCACACCGACATATTCTGGAATCCATCTCGGATCTTAACTTAGGACAAGCCTTTCACGGTTACGTAAGATCATTCCTGGAGAACCGCAAAGCCACGTTAAAGCTTGGAGACCACAAATCAGAAGGGTATTCACTCGGACCGAAAGGCACGTCTCAGGGAGCAGTGCTATCGCCCTTGTTGTTCAACCTAGCCCTTAGGCAACTGTCGGTATCCCTGTCGGGAATCGAAAGAGTTCACCACACGATATACGCCGATGACATCACTATCTGGTGCACCGGCGGCAGCGAAGGGCAAGTGGAATCGAGCCTACAAGAAGCAGTCGACCGTACTGAAACCTTCCTCGATGGCACAGGCCTACGATGCTCGACAACGAAGTCTGAACTACTACTCTACAGACCGGTCCGCAAAGGTCCTAAACCCAGGGGTTGGAAGCCCCTGGACGAAGTTCACATAGAACTACACACCAAAAGCGGGGCGAGCATTCCTAGGGTCGACACCCTAAAGGTGCTGGGAATGTTCATCGAGTCTACCGGAGGTAACATCACGACGCTCAGAAAAATCACGACCAAGACGGAGTGCATGATTGGATTAATCAATAGAATCTCCAACAAGAGGAGCGGTCTGAAGGAGGACAATCTCCTACGGCTATTCCACGCATTCTTAATGAGTCACATAATTTACGTGGCTGCAATGCACAAGTGGTACGCTTCTGAAAGGCACAAGCTGGACACGCTCATCCGTAAAAGCATCAAAAAAGTAATAGGAGTACCAATAAACGCCAGCACGGACCGCCTTCTTCAACTAGGTGTACATAATACACTCGATGAAATTATCGAAGCTCAGGAAACGGCTCAAGTATCACGACTCTCTAGCACCCCTGCTGGGAGGGAGATTCTCGCGGTATTAGGAATCGGCTCCACTGTAGCGATGGAACGCACATGTGAAATGCCAGATTACCTACGGGACAACATTACGGTAGCTCCTTTTCCCAAAAACGTGCATCCACAACACAATGCGAGCAGGCGCAAAGCTAGGGCTGTGGCATTGCTCCGGAGCATAAAAGCCTCGCCTCACACGGTCACTTTCGTTGACGCGGCCCAGTACGAGCACACATCGGACTTCGTCGCAACGGTGGTCAATCACGACGGACACGTCACTTGTGCGGCCTCCATCAGAGACAGCACCCCGGCTAGGGCAGAGCAGGCTGCGGTCGCTCTTGCACTTCTCGACGATGAGAGAGCTGAAATATTTACTGACTCGAGGGCGGCGGTTCGGGCATTTGCCTCTGGTGCCATCGCCAAGGAAGCTCATCGAATTCTCAAAGGCAAAGTCATCCAGCCACATACAATCACGTGGTTCCCGGCCCATCTCGAACCCCAACTCGACTCCCTCCGCAACCTCAATGACATCGCACACGTCCAAGCGCGCGAACTAACCCTCCGCGCTGACGCCACTGCAAGTCGAGGCTCCGTCGATTCTGGGCTCGTCGAGTTCCGTGACACTCTCTCCACCTTCAACGAGGTTACCAAACACTACTACCTTGGTAGAAGACTATACCCTCCCCCACACGGGACACTAACCAGACCTCAAGCTGTCACACTACGCATGCTTCAGACGGGATCATATCCCAACCTGAATTTATTTCACTACATCAATCCAGACTGCTTTAGTCCAGACTGCCCTAACTGCGGACAATGTAGTACTTTGGAACACATGCTCTGGGGATGCCCCTCGTTACAGAGGGGCCCGCATCGATGCACTGCAGAGGAGTGGAGCTCTGCTCTTCGGAGCTCCGACCATTCACGCCAATTTTGGGCTGTCCAGAGAGCCCACGATGCGGCGCTGGAGCTTGGTCTCCCCGTCCCGACGTGGGTGCGGCCCGCGGCTTCGTCGCCTCCCTGAGAGGGGGCAACAGAGCTTCTCAGGACCTCCATTAAAGTTCTTTGTCTGTCTGTCTGGAATATGATGAGCGGCAACGCAGCCAGCTGTGGAAAACGACGACGAACGCGGGAGCAGTGGCACTTGCGCAACCCGAGGGGCGCCAACGAGCCAGCTGCGAAGACGACGACGCTCGAGCCAATGCCGATGATCATAGTATTCTGTGGACAGGCGATTTCACCTAGCCATATACGATTTCGCCTAGACATATAAAGATTCGCTTTAAAACAGGCAAATAAGAGAAGTGGCAAGAGCGAGCGGTACTCGAGAATTCGGGCGCGCAGCGTTATCGACGGCACGGCTTGCCGATATCAGCTATTAATGTATGTTGTTTCCATATTGCGCTAATGTGCTTTTTCTCTACGTGTAATAAAGTGTCGACCGCAAACACGGACACTGTCGAGGTTCTCTATTGATACGGGCAAGCCAGAGGCTCAGGTGGAAAGAATCCTCGCTCTTTCACACTCTCGAGCAGACACTGCGCATACCAACCACCGGTTCTTTGTTCGGCAAGGAAATATTGCGCATATAAGCATTACTACGCACGAAACAAGAAATAGGGAGCGACGCGTGCACAGTAGGCCGTACCGCTTAGCATGGCTATCTAGTTCACTACCAAGCATGGCTGCCGGATCGAATGGCACCCAGTAATGTCGGTCACGGAAGCCACTAACCTTTTATTGCGATAGCAATTATATGGACACTCAAAAGCAGATTTCTGCCGTCGGCGTCGCCGTCGCCGTGAGGTTCCGTATGACGTCAATGGAGATGAAATCGTCGCCGATGATAAGTGGTCGCCACGCGCCGAACGCTGTATGTGCGAGTGAAAGGGCGCGAGGGATGCGCGCTTTCACGGGGAGTGAACGCACGGCGGAGAACAAACGCGCGTTCTACTCTGTGCTCCCTTAAGGGCTGCAGAAGTAGGCGTATCTTTCCTCCTCTACAATCACCATATATGTAGAGCAAACGTGCCTTCTTCCGACGCACGAAAGGCCGTGGGGGGAGGGGGAGGGAAGGGAGGCGACGTTTAGCTGCGGCACCAAGTGCCTATTTATATCAGAGGCTCCGGCAACAGTCACCAACGCCGCACGCATTTTGAGCGAACGCGGGCAAAACGCCGACGGCATCGACAACAGTTCTGCGTGTTGCCGGTGCTGCTGCATGTCCAAGTTTATACAGCTGATAAAGCTGCTATCATTACTCCGTATAGCTCTCTTCAAATTTGCTATCGCAATTGATGCTTCATCTTTCAGATGAAACTGCGACAACCTTTTTCAGCAAATTCAATCTCGGTGAACTTTCTTGCAGTAAAGCTAGCTTAATTCTGCTCTTTTCGTAAAAGACTTATAGAAACACTCTGGAGCGCTTGCATAAGCAATTTATGGCTAAGTCCGTAATTACACTTTGCAATCGTGCGCGCAGGCGAAAAATTCAACCAAGAGAAAAAGGAGAGCAAACCTAAAGGTGGTATATGCTTAATGCAAAAAGAAAAGGAACCAACAAATTAAATACACATTTTAGAATCTATATGAAGTGAAGCTTTCGTGAAGCGGGTGATTAGATTTTATAAAAATGTTGACCTTCTCGAACGCGTTTCGCAACATAGCGATTACGTGATTTTCGGCCCGGCAAATCAGGCATACGCGGAAACAACGCCCCGTGTCGCAGAAAATCTGGTGTCGGCGTCCCGTGAGCGAAAATTGCCGTATATCGTATTCTATACGGCACTAAAGTTCTTCTATCACTAAAGTTGCTCATACCTTGTCTTACATTCTTTACAAAGTTATTCCTCGGAATTTGAGAATGACAGCCCACAAACAAATGTCATGAAACAAAACACCGACCAGCGCATGCCTTTTAAGTTAAATCTGAGACTGAAATATTAAAAGTGCAAAACAATAACAGAAGATCGGCGCACGCAAGAGGCCGCGTTTCTACCAGAAAGCTCGCCTTCGCGCATAGCGTTCGCCGCCAGCGTTTGCCGGTAAACATTACGGTTATATAAACTGCACTTGCCGGGAATCGTGAGAAGCAGTCAGGGACCTTTGAATGCTATCGCCCTCCAATTTATTTTTGCCCTCATAGCATCTTTGTATTTCTTTTTTTGTTGCTCAACTTCTCAAGCTACCTTGTACCGCTACCTATGCTTGTAACGGATCCGGTCCTCTTCTCTGCCACCAAGGCTCTAAATTGCTTATTTCGAGTGCTGACCCGTTGATGCTTCCGTCCAGTCTAAATCCCAGCGCTTCTGCCTACGAGTCTCACTGGGTGAGCCCGTTCACAATCCATCGGGAAGTGGTCTCTCGATCTTTGCTGCAGCATACACATGCCTAATTTTGTTGCCAATATTTGCTCCGGTATGTTTTTGTCCTTAAACAACCAGCTAGAGCCTCGAATAGCCAGGCACTGCCCTTTGTGTTATCGTAAGATTTTCCCTTCTAATTTCTGTCTCCCATTCTCGTAAATCTCGATGGTCTTTTTTGTCTCCATTCGTTGAATCTAATTCGGTCTCTGTTTCTCTCTCTCTCTCTGATTACTCCTGGTTGCCTATTTACATTTTCAATTACCCTGTAATTGGTTGCCAACTTTCGTGACCTCTTCCTCCATTCTATGTCCACACTTTTTAGGTACAAATACTTATGCAGTAATTTAGCTGCCCGTTTATTTTGATGCGTGTTTCTGAGTGTTTCTCAACTAATTTTGCTCTGCGCTTCTCCGACTTGAAAAGTGAGCAAGCCAATGTCACCCTGCACTGCCTCATTTTCACCGTGGGCTCCCAAAGCCATGGGCCGGAGGAAGGAAAAAGGTTTTTCTTTCCTCTATGCCCAAAGCCAACCGGCCTGGATGGATGTTATGAGCGTCCCCTTTGAAACGGGGTGGTGGATTGTGCCACCAAGCTCTTATTATTTTGCCTAATGTCCTGGCTATATTTTAGAGAAAACGGCCCGATACAAAGAATGCCCAGCATCAAACTTTTTGAACCATTACTGGGAACTCTGTATGTCTCCGTTCTTTGTGGTCTCCCGACTTTTCTTCCACCAATCTTCCAATCGCCTCTTACTAATCTCTATAGCGGACATGTTCTCCTGCTCTCGCTGAACCCAAGGGTTTCAAGGATGCCAGAGGAACCTAAACTGACAGCTGGGTTCCTTCACAGATACCTTCACATTCCAATAAATTAGGTTCCACCGTTTCCCTAGCTTTCCCGCAGCAAGCACATGCATCTTTGTCCTTCGTGTATACTTCACTTTATAACTAAGTGTTTTAAGCCACCCTGATCTCGCTTGGAAAAGTAAGGAGCTTCCGTCTGTCTTATCATAAATTCGTTCTTGATTTTTTTTTTCTTTGAGGTAGTTAGTCATACCAGGCTTCTTTTCCATTGCCGCTACTCACGAAATTGTCTCAGCCTCTATCACTCTGCGTTTGACATTCTTTGTTGCCGTGTTGCTGACCATAGCGGTTGCATACTTGCTGGTAGGCTTCCTAGTTCTCTTCCTCCACTGTCAGTAAATGTTGTTCCTGTACAAATATCTGAACACTCTCGCACACCATTTAGTTTCTTCCATATTCCTCAGTCGTTCTTCAAAATCATATTTACTCTGCGCTTCCCTCACTTCAAAACTTGTCCAGCCCATATCACCCTGCACAGCTTCATTTGTAGCCTTCCCGTGAGCGCCCAATGCGAGGCGTCCCACTGACCTTTGGTTGCCATCGAGTCCTGATTGTACCCCTAACTTCAAGCAAACTGCATTTTCAAATGTAAGCCCTGGAACCATTAAAACTTTCCACATACCCCGGAGCACCTCGTACCTATTGTATCCCCATAGCGCTCCGTGTTTCATTATGGCCGCATTTCTCTTCCCTTTTGCTATTACGGCTTTTCCTGTGTCTCCAGATATCTATCGCCTTCGTTTATCCATATACCAAGGTATTTCCTGGCCGTGTATCAACACTGTACGTTCACTGTTTTCATTGAAAACCATAAAACCCGATTTTTTAATGCTAGATTTTAATCCTAAATTCTCACATTCTTCTCCACAGATATCACCCAGACGTTGCACATCACTTTGCTTGTTAGCAAGCAACACAATCTTGTCAGCATAATATAAACCTGGAAGCTGCTGCTCAACTATTGTGCCAGCTTGTTTGCACGAGAGGTTAAAAGGGCACCCCTGTCTCAGTCCCTGGTCGATCTCAACATTATTGTCGCTCCTCGACCTTCCCATTCAACACAAATGGTACCTTCTCGGTAAATCTCCCTGAATAGCTGTATACAGTCGTTGCCTATACCTTCCCCTTCCAAAATATCCACCAAAATGTTGCAGTCTACATTGTCATACGCTCCGGTAATGTCTACTAAGTGGTTCATTTGGAAAGGAAAGGGGTTGGCGCTATCTTCTGCAGCCCTTGAGGGAGCACGGCTCAGCGCCAACCGGTAATGTCTAAAAAAATCCACATATAGCGCTCTCCTTTCTTCTCTGGAAACTTCAATACACTCAGTAAGGAAAAATAAGTTATCATCCAGACAACTACTGATTCTGAAGCCATTCTGAAGTTCTCCCAATATGCCATTATTCTCTGCCCATGCTTGCAGCTTCAATTTAATTGCCTGCATTGCTAACCTGTATATTACCGATGTAATGGTGAGTTGAGTTGAGGCGATGAATGAGCGAGTTCTTTATTTTTCCCCGTTACCTATATAAATTAATGCATTCTACTTTGTTGCCAACTGTCTGGTATTCATCTATCTTTTAAGGTTTTTTTGTACTGCTTTCAACCGAGCTTCCTTACTTCTTGGTCCTAGTTCATTAATCAGCCTAATGGGAACCTCGTCTAGCCTTGTCTGGCTGTGTGCGTAAGAATTTTCTCTTCGGCTTTCTTCCAGTTGAAATTTATCAGCACCAGCTCCTTTTCCACCTGGTTCTCTTTTTTTTTTTCCCTCCAATACAACCTCGGCCTACCAATCTTTGGTAGCGTCGCCTGGCCGAGGTTGTGAGGACTATAGACCCCTTTCACGGCGACCCTTTTTAGGCTGATGCGCAACAACTTGACCTCGGCACGCTGATTGTATGTGCGCCTATCACAGGCTTGTAAATTTGCTTTCACTAACCCTTTTTGGTTAACATTGAATTCCAAGAAAAAAAAAAAAAAAAAGACTGCTTTGTTCGGTTTATACAGAATACACGAACCTTTAGGTAACACCACTGGTAAATGCGCCTACATGGAAACTCAACTGAAATATGTGGCGCATTGGAGGTGTTTCAGCTAATGCCCCGTAAGGTGAGAAATGAATTATACATTAATTTTCTGAGCTATAACAATGAGGTTGATTTTCTACAATCTTCTTAGTACTGCATCATTTTACAGAGAATGGATTAAGTATAATATTGAGTTTTTCAGAAAAAAGCTAAAGATTTCGAAATTGGTTTGAGTTGTGTCTAAGTCATGCAGAAAAAGCCAACTTTGAACAGCATGTAAAGAGAAAAATGTTTTATTCAATATCTGCCACCTGGCTTGTTCAGCACGGGCCAATGAGGTTGTAGATAACAAGTCATGCGAGCCTTGCTAATAGATGTTTACAAGCGTACAGCCCAGGGAGCAAGTGGCAAGTGTGAGTAAAATAATTTACATGCACTCGTCCCTGTCGTCATGACTTGAAGGGGTGGGCTCAAGCTTGATGAGGTCATCGATTCGCAAAATGGTGATGGCTGCTTCAGTAGCAAACTTCAGGGACTTGATCTTGGACACAGTTGGCTCAAGGACACCAGCCTTCTGGTTGTCACGAACTGTTCCCTCATACAAATCCAAGCCAACCCTGAAAGAATTGCCACTCTGTTTAGTCTGTCTACACAACACAGCTGCAAACCAATGCTAAAGGCTTGGCAGATACACTAGTACAGTGAGACATCTAGAGGTGCTCCAGATGTAACTAACATAAATGTGTCCTTATAATGGCAAAATGGAGATGTAAAACAAAGCCTTATGACCTATTACAGTAAGACATAAGCCTTTTTGAAGTGCATGCCAGAGCTCATGTTCAGCCGCACAGTGTTATGCTTAACAAAGCAAGGAAATGCTTTTGAGAAGCTTCATTCAGCTACCACCAATAGTAAAGTTTTTTTGGTTCCTTGGCCTCTGAATGTATGGGTGGGGCTTAATGCCTTAACTGCTCTATGCACTATTAATCTCGATGTTCATGTCACCTGATGAACAGTATAAACGCACTAGAATTGCTCCAACAAGCAGCACTGCACAACACTCGAGAAAGGTGGCTGCAATGGATGCTTATTGCAGAGAGCATATATGGGCACGTATTGGCACAAATCTGACTTAAATATAATAGTACTAAAGTTTTTTTGACCCACCCTGACAAGTGATACAAACTGTTCATCGGCAACTTTTGGTCTCTGCATTTTATGAATAACATAGATATTATTCACAGAAAGGAGCATTGACAAAAAGTTTGAAATTTGAGATGTTCATGTTGTTTGATTGATTGAGTACTACTGACGAACATCGCCTTGAACATGTTTCAATGTGATTCAGTCAGCGTGAGCGGCTGGTTTGAAATTGCAGCACCTCGCAGCACCATCAGTATAACGCATTCTGTGGATCTTAGGCTCGCTGTGACGATTTGCTGGCTCCTCTGCAAAGTAATCGGCATGCTTAGAAACATTTAATAATGAAATTTCTTTCAACTTTAGGTTGTTTTTACTGCATGTGCACAATAATTCTCGTACTTAATGTGACTGATCTCCGCCAAAATTTGCCAAATGCACACGGATGTGAGAACGCAGGTACAAATATTTTATTAAAATTTCTTTTTACGTGTAGATTAGTACATTTTTTTACATTAGTACACATATTAGATGAAGTTAACTACATATACTAATGACAAGAAGACAAAGCATGCAGCCGAATTTTGTTAGAATCGGCACGTTGGTTAGAAAGTTGACCTTTCAGCCCTGCATCGACCTTAACATAGTTTCTACAGGCAGGTGACGCTGCTGCCAGGAAGTCCAAATAATCATACAGGTCCGAAAAACAAGGCACCTGAAAAATTGGCTGGCAACCATATTTGACATGTTTGCCTATTTTAATACACAAAAATTTGCTTCACCGTAATAGATACCGTGCTGGGTTTCGCATTTCTGGTTTCATTATAGCAGGAAAATGTGCCACTAAAGTAAAGCAGGACCAATCAAATTTCATATTTACTTAGTTGTATTTGCGTTGGTTATATCAAAGTCTGAGTATACATCTCCTTCTCCCTACGTCGTCACGAAGGTGCGGTGGAGCTGTCATCATTGACTTCTCTGCAGCAGGCATTCCACTGGCTCACTCAGACTCCATGCCTTAGTAGCCGTGGGGCTTTCATTCGCGGGTTCGGTGCGTGTATGGTTAGCAGCATTGCGAGGAACAGAAAAGGAGGATGTAGTTTTCATAGGTTTCCTGTTGATGAAAACTGCCGCAAGCAATGGAGGAGGACTATCTCATAGGCTTTGTATCAAGCCCAAACTTTGCACAAGCTATCACACGTTTTACCCACTTACAGGTCACAGGAAAATAAGAAGAGACAGACTAAAAAAATTAAACATAGGAGATTGTATTCTATACAGTTGAATCTTTCGGCACCAACGTTCAGTGCATCGCCAAACTGCCACCGTATGATACGTTTTCTGGCCACTAGATTGCATGTAAACAAGACATTGCGCGAGGAGAGCACGCGATCGAGTAGAGTAGCCGCCCGCCGCGGCAGCTTTACCGGAATACTCGTCCACCCGTCTCACCTGAAAATGCCAGCGCGTACAGTGTAGACCGCTTATAACGTAAGTCACCGGAGTCGCGAATATCTGCACTATAAGCAGTACCACTATATCTGCACTATAACCAAAACAACGATTTTCAAGCCCTGCACGTATGCAAAACATGTAGACCAAGCATGTAGACATGCTTTGTACTATCTCGCGCACATCGCGATTACGTTTTCGCCAGTGAGCTGGCGAAAACATAATCGCGATGTAGCCGGCGCTCTTCAAGTTCGACAGCTTTGCACCGAATCAAAACGAAACAACTCTTTGCCGCAACTGCTGCGGTGCTGAAGGCACGCGCCCGACGCACGCACCGACTCTGGAGGAATTACAGTAAAACTTCGGTAATTCGAAGGTCGCCGGATCGCGAAAATTCTTCGAATTAAGCGGATTTTCGAATTAACCGAAATGAATAATAACAAAAAAAGAAAACAAGCAAGAACTTGCCGCAAAAAGAAATCACCTTCATTTTCCATGTCTGAGAAAAATTACTCAAAGTAATCACCGATGCGGGATTACTTGGCGCGCTGGTTTGCCGCCCCTAGTGCCATGCTCTCCAGCTGGCTCAAAAAACGTAGCATACAAATATCACCCGCATTGCACTCAACAAAGTTGCGGACGATGTTCACGGAATCGATAACTGCCGCGAAAGCGGGCGTGGTGGTGCGTGACTCCAAAAATTTGGACTTGCTGGATATTCCAGACTTCAAAAATGCACCATCAAGGGTTCCCATTGAGTTCATGCATTTTCGTACCCAATTTTTCGGACGAATTGAGATCCCAAAGTTCGATTTTGCGGACTAAATCGCTCTTTCCGAGCCGCGCTACCCAATCTTGGAGGCCGCCATGTTGGATTTTGCACTGGCTTGGATTCCAGTGGCTCGCCGTATAGCCTCCAAGATTGGAACGCGCGCTATCAATAGAGAGCTCGTGCAATTCTCCAGTCTGGGAGGCCATGCCCGCTTTTCCTTGGCTGACAAAACGCTCCAGAGTACTGCACTTTTTCTTTTTTCTTAGTATATGCGCTCAGCACTATCATTGTAACCATTTATTGTGCGATGTTTTTTTATTGTGACAGCAATTATATGGACACTTCAAGCGGATTTTCGCCGTCGGCGTCGCCGCCCTGAGGATCCATACAAAGTCCAAGGGCGATAAAATCATCGCCGCGCGCTTTCATGGAGAGCGAATGCACGGCGGAGCGTAAACGCGACTTCCTCCCTCGTGCGAAAGGCCGTGGGGGTATGGGAGGGAGGGAGGGAGGGAGGGAGGGAGGGAGGGAGGGAGGGAGGGGCGACTTCTACTCTTCTAACAACTGCGTACTTAGCGCCGGAGCGGTTTCTCGCGCGCACCGTATCTTGAAAGCGATCTCCAGACGGCTCTGACCTTTTCTATGTGCTGTGCTCTCGCCGCTCCGTTTCTGTTGAAGCGATAGACCGCACGAGCCTTCGCTCGCTGCGGCGGCCGCGCTTGCTCGTGCGCGCTGACACTACGCGTGTAAATTCAGTGAGTTTTTTTTCTCTGAAGTTTTGGTTGCTATTTTGAACGTGGCGTGTACACTGACCAGGTGTCTCAGAGACCCATGTCTCAGTGATCGGCGCTACCTCCTGTACCTTGGCGAGAGCTAAGCGGTGCGAAGCTCGTTTCTTGGACCTCCATGGCGAACTCCGTTGGCGGAGATCGCCAACGCGGTGACGTTCGTGTCGACTGTACACGGAGACGACGTCATTGCTGCGCAAATCCAGCAAGTCGATCCCCTCCAAGCGTAGTATGAGGCAGGGCATTATTAGAGATTTTTTTTTTAAGCCGCACTAACAACTTCTTTTTTTCGGCCGAACGAGTTTTCCGGACTATTTTTCAGTCCCCACGAGCTCGGAAAATCGGTTGGGGACTGTATGAAGCGCCCTAACCTAACCGCCGCACGTTGCTACTAGCCGGAAACTTAGAATTATCCGAACAGAGCCGCGCGGGCCATTCAAATTATCCGGTAGAATTTGCATTGAGAATGACGGGACCGCTCAAATTCTTCGAATTAACCGAGTTCGAATTATCGAGGTTTTACTGTAACTACTATTCGCTGCAACAACTGCAGTCGACACCGCGGTCGCTATCTATGCGATCATCGATGCTGACTATGCAGTTTTTTAGGCACGCGGCCGACGCGCGTACCGAGTAAAAACGAAACTACTGTTCACTGCAACCGCTGCGGAGAAAACCGCGGCCGCTATCGACGCGATCGTGGATGACGACTACACAATTACGAAAGCCGCGGCCAACGCGGTGTTATGCGCGGCGGTAAACACAAGAATACAGGCTGTAAAAACAAATAGGCTCGAAGCGCTCCAGCATTGCTGTCATTCACGTACGATTTCAACTGATGGCTGTGGCGATGCGGACTCCGCCGCTTTGTTTCGGTTGGACGCTAGCGCCGTTCTTGCTCTTTTGCGTCGCACATTTGCGGCGCTCCTCGCTCACCGAGCTCCGAAAGTAGTTCGAATTAACCGATGTGCGACCAAATAAATCCGAATTAACGAGAGCTTGATTGCATTGAATAATGCATACGCCGGCCAAGAGCACGCACCTTGTTGAGAAACGTGCTCGCTGCTGCCCTTGTCAGCGAGATTTTCCTTCGAAAAAGTTCTGCGCTATAAACGGTTACGTTATAAGCGGTCTATACTGTACTCAGTTTCCTATTCTAGTACCAGCAAATCTCCTCCCGGGTCGTCAGCCGCCGCATTCACCACCCACATTATTGCGAGAAGCATCTTCACCTATGTTTCACAGCGCGTGGTGCCGTTGGAAGCGTGCTGCACACTTTTAATAGGCGATAATGCAATCGTGCCACTGTTCCTTGTTGCAGACTGCGATCGCAAGGTACGTTTTCCAGCCGCTAGATCCTGTGTAAACAAGAGAATGTGCGAAGCGCACGTGATCCGAGAACAGTAGCCCGCCGCCGCATCAGCTTCCCCACCCATCTGAAGTACAAACGTCGGCGTGCACTCAGTTTCTTATTCAAGTACCAGCAAATCTCCTCCTGGGCTGTCGCACGTCGCATTCACAGCTATCGCTACCAACCCTACTGCGATAAGCACCTTTGCCTATCTGTTTTACAAAGCGTGGGGCACAGTGCCATTGGAAGCGTACTGCATGCTTTCAGTTCCTGTTGCAGGCGGTGCGACGTAATCGTCATGCTTTCACCCTAGCGGCATCGGGCGGTGCCCACCAGCTCGATTTCGTTTCGGTTTCACGTCGCTGTTTTAAACTACGCAATTGGGAAACAACGAAACCGTCTTAGGCCAACGTATCCCCATTAGCTCAGCGCGTGTTGGCACCTCGTGTCGCAACGTTTCTCATTACGTAGATGTAAACTACAGCTGAGTCTGTCAATTATTTTAGTTACTTTGGATTGTAGGTTTTCCTGTTTGGTTCATTTTTTCTCGCATCTTTTTTATGCAGAACGTATGAACGAGGTTCTACTGCATTCTGTGTAAATCTGATCCAGTTAGCTTATTACATACCTGCCAACCTCAAGACTTTCAAATTCGTAAACTCGCGACTGGGGGGAAGGGGGGTGCCCGGGAATTCTGCCGAGTAGTACGACTTCAAACACACTTAGAAGTACTGATAGAGTCTAGTACTGACGAGGCTTCGAGCACGCCATCACACTTCGCAGCCACTACGGCTACGAAACACACCGGAGTGCCAGAGTCGCACCGCACCCGATGCAGCAGCACGTCGCACAAAAAACAGCGAGGCCCACAAAACAGGTCATACTCATGAAAAAAGCCTAGCGAAGGTGACAGATGAGACAAGCCACAGCCTCCAATACAGAAACTGTACTTGCCGCATCGACCTGAAGTTGCCGTCATCTCTGGGGGTGCCACTTACGTACAAGTGGGTCTCTATGTTGAGAATAACGGCAACCAGTGATGTCCGGCCGTCGTCAGGTCGTCCGACGACCCGATGACGAAGGCAACGTCACAGAGTCAAAAATGTCGTTACTCTGCAGACAATAAAGGTTACGGCGCACATCCATCTCTATGGGCCCCTATGTAAGTGGCGGCCCTACCCACCAGCAATATAACCACTTTTCCGTAAAAATCGAGCCGACATTCGTAAAATTCGGAAGAGTTGGCAGGTATGTTATATTATCGAAAATGAATGCACAGAAAACAACTCCCCTTAATTGAAGGGAGACTTGCTAAGAGGAAGGCACATATGTTGGCATGACAGTCAGTGCATTCATTACCAGCAATGGCAAGCCTTTACGCACATTTTGCTGATACTAGAACGACAAAAATCAGCTAGCTGATATTCATAGTTGATGCATGATCAATTGTCCTTAGAGTTAAAGGGGCCCTGAAACATATTTCGAACATAGTAAAAAAAAAAAAAAAAAAAAAACACTTTGCTGATCTGTTAATGAGGCTCCTGTGAATGTGTGAGCCAAATAAATATTGCACTGCACGCAGCAGGGAAGGTACAACCTCGTGTCAAAAGCAGGGAACGCTTGCTCTCGCATCCACAATGTTGTCATCAAAAGCAGATTAAAAGCAGTTGGCCGACTAACAATACTGGCTGATTCGTGATCGCAAGAACATTCTCAGTAATACATAATTGCTAATTTTGAGTTAAATAAATCAAAAATACAGTCGCCGACCGATTTTCAAGACTTTGCGGAGACTGAGAAATAGTCCGAAAAATTGAAGTCCAATAAACTCGTTCACCGCAAAGAATTTAATTTACTAGGTTTAGAGTGGCATAAAAAATCTTAAATAATGCCTGCCTCATACTACGCTTGGAGGTGATAAGATTTGCTTGGATTTATACAAGACTGACGTCTTCATATACAGTCGACAAGAGCGTCCCCTGCGTTGGTGATCACCGCATAGAAGAAACAAGCCGTTACTTCGCAGCACTTGGCTCTCACGAAGGCACAGCAGGTGGCGCCGATCACACAAATGCGAAGCCGCACAAACAGACACAAAGATACGTCTTCGAGACACACCTGCTCACCACGTGCAAAATAGCAACCGAAACGCAAAAAAAAAAGGAAAAAAAAAGGAAAAAAAAGTGATTATGACGATAGTGCTGACCGAAAAAAGAAAGAGTACCGTCCCCTGGAGCTTTTTGTCAGCCAAGGAAGAGCGGGCATGGCCTCCGAGAATGGAGGATGGTGCGTGCTCTCTATTGATAGCGTGCGCCTCCCAATCTTGGAGGCTATAAAACGGGCCACTGGAAGCCATGCTAGTGGAATATCCAATGTGGCAGCCTCCAAGATCAGGTAGCGTGGTTCGGAATGAGTGATTTAGTCCGGAAAATCGAACTTTGGGGTCTCAATTCGTCGGAATATACAGCAGAAGTTCGAATTTTTGGAGTCAAGCACTCACGCACCCGCTTTAGCAGCAGTTATCGATTCCGTGAATATCGTCCGCAACTTTGTTGAGTGCAGCGGGGGTGATATGCTACGTGTTGTGAGCCAGCTGGAGAACATGGCACTTGGGGCAACGAACTACCGCGCCAAGCAATCCTGGGGTGCATCAGTGATTACTTCGAGCGATCTTACTCGGACATGGAAAATAAAGGTGATTTCTTTTTGCGGCACGTTCTTGCTTGTTTTCTTTTTTTTCTTCATTTCAGTTAATTCGAAAATCCGCTTAATTCGAAGAATTTTCATGGTCCGGCGGCCTTCGAATTAGCAAGGTTTTACGTACATCAAAGACATCGGCGAAGCTGTATAAGCGAGTTCTCACACCCTTCATCGGAACTATCAGGTGTCTGTTTGCTCGGTGGTTTTAGTGACGATCCATGACTGACACCACAAGTGCATTTGATGCCCTGGTCATATGGCCACTTCGGGGCTCCCCCGCAGGCTGTGTTGCTGGACCACGCTGTCAACTTTCACCGCTGAACTCCCATGTGGAGCCAGTAAAACATGACGTGCCAGAACAAAAATTACGGAGCGCTAAACTAAAATAATAATAATAATAAGTGTATGAAATTGCCTATTTGAGTGAAGTATATGCGAGGTAACCTTTATTTTCTAATAATTGATAATTAAGTTTCAAAGCAAAAACTCAGCAACGTAACCTGGATCAATCCTGAGTTTTTGCTTTGAAACTTAATTATGTTATTTGACATTTGATACCATTGCACCGTTGCCGCATGAAAACAACTGTGGCAGTCCCCTTAACAGCTTTGCTTTAAAATGGTATGGATGGAGAGCCTCTCTTCAGCTCAACTCACCACTTGAGCTGTGCATGGTCCTGCTTCGTCTGGGAGCTGTTGTGGTACGCCCGGAGTTTGGAGACCAAGTCAGTGGCATCCTTGGCAGCATTCACGGCCAGGGTCTTGGGAATGACCAGCAGTGAGCGTGCATACTCAGCTATGGCCAGCTGCTCACGAGAGCTCTATCAAAGAAACACGAGGAAGAATCAATGAGCACATCATTCACCGTCAACATGGCACCTGAAGCACAAAGTACCCAAACTGGTTTCTGTGGAAAGAGAGCAGCTCCAAGTTTTGCGAGTGTGCAAACTAAAGCACCTACTTACCCCAATGCTTGCCTCACCGAGAATATTGCAAAATATATTTGCAGTAAACACACTTTCAAATCGCACAGAAAATTACTTCAGAAACTCCCAAGTGGCACTTGTCAGATAGTGTGTAAGCATTCTTTCCAGTCGTTCATCTTGCACACGTCTCCAATCGCATGTTTGCTCGTTTTCTTTTTTTTTTTTTTCTACCCATGTACATATACATATATACAGTCAAACCTCGATTTAACGAAATTCACGATGTAACAAACTATTTTTATTTCCCAACCTTAGTTCCACTGAAAACCGCGTATTTTTTTTTCGCGATTCCATGACACGGTTTTGATCTAACAAAGTTTTTGGCCATTTCAAGCATGTATTTGGAGCCTGTATGGTCGGTAAATCTAGCAAAAGACTTGAAAAATGTCGACCGAGAAACAAATGACTTATTTGCAAGCATTCTTCCACATAAATTAGAGTGGCAAAAACGCCGTCGAAGCGCATACGCCAGGACACGCTATGCAGGAAACAGCGCTGCTCTATTTGTCTCGTAACAACTTGTGAAGGCTGTGCAGCAGCTCAGAGTGCTCCAAGAAACACGAGAGCTTACGGTTCCTTCAGTGCAAAGGGGTGGAGAAGGGGTTAGCGGCGCGGTAATGGGATCACAAGCACACGCTAGAGGGGGAGGGGGGCAGGGGAAGCGCACCTATCAGCCCTCTCCGCCTAGCCCGTGTGTCTCCTCTCTACCCTTGCTGTAGCTGCGAATGGCTGTCCATATGCAGGCCACGTGCCGTATCTTGGTGGCAATCTTCGGCAAGTGCAAAGGTAGAGCGTAGATGGTTGGTTCCTTTATGAGCATTTTGTTCCCGTGCGTCTAGTGTTCATGGTAGCCTAATCCGGAAAGTGTTCGTTTCCGGAAAGCGTTCGCTAGCACTGTGGCAGTGGGTGGACGTTGCCTGAGCGCACGTGACACCGATAAAACGACCCTTACTTCGTGTAGCTGTCTCCTTGCTATCGCCATCAATGCTCCACCTTTCTGGCGAAACTGCAACATTTTTTTTTTTCAGAATGAATATCCATACTTCTTTGCACTTTTATTTGTAATTTGAGGGCACTGTCTGATGACGGCTGTGGGCATTAAGCGCGGTCAGCCATGGCGTCAAGATTTATGGCACCGCGCGATGCAACATGCTAATCTCGCATGCCATGAGCTACGCCAATGCACTGCTCTCGGCGCGATCTGCACCTTGTGCGCTGGCGCTTATAACCACACTATTATGGCCCGACCTTCTTGCCATTTGTTTTCCATCTGTGCTTCGCTTTCCATCTGTGCTTTTTGGGGGGGAACCGTTGACCATGTTCTTCAAAACTTTGACCTCACATTTCCATCCCGCCAACATAAAAATTACACTGTAGCCAAAATTCTTCACTACTACGTGGGAATGTGTATGAAGCAGCACTACGCAAGCGAAGCACGAAACAGGCAGAAAACATCCCAGCAGAAGAAGCTGTCGAAGCTAGCAAATGACTGATGGATTTGCTAGGAAGAGTGGTTTTGACGAGTTTTACGAGCGCGATACTTTTTTTTTTTTATATTGCACCAAAGAACAAGATTAAGACAATAATTTTTGTCATCCAACCTCCTGTATAGAATTCATCCATACATTAAAAACCAATTGGAAGTTCAGCACGTGCGTGCGCCTGTTTTGGCTGCGCGTGTTCATTATCATTTGAGTCTGTGCTTAAAATATCCTTAGCATGGAACAAACACTTCCGAATGGAAGCTGTGAAGCAGTTACCAAGAGGACTAGCAATAATTTGGTGCTGGAATTTTTCATACTTTGACCAGCAGGGTGGTAAGTGAGGCACCGGGAAGCTCCGGACAAACTCGCAGCCTTTTTGCAATGCTAATTAGCTGCAAAAATGCTAATTAGCTGCAATGCTAATTAGCAGCAAAGAAAACGAATCGTTGTTTGAAAATTGTCTCACAGGATACGAATGTAGCCATAGTGCATTCCACACACTTTGCTTTTTACAGTCAAATCTCGTTAATTCAAACTTCCGATTAATTCGAACTGACGCTGTGGTCCCGTCAAAGTTATGTGTATTCCAATGGGCGAAAATGCTCGGTAATTCGAACGCGAAAGCATTTGCGATGGTTAATTTGAACATAACCGCGCACCGACAATGCTCTCGGCAGCACGCCAAATCACGTGGTGGCACCTCCGGGTGCCCCGCATTGCTCCGACACCGCCATAAAGCAAAAGCTTAGGAGAGACCCCTCAATGGCGCGTGGAGAAATAAAAAAAAGGAAAAAAAAATACCGCGGCAGAAATTTCCTCTCTCAAAAGGCAAGGTCACCGTCTCTGCATCGCGCCGGAACACCTGTGTACGTGCCGACGTCCTCAGCCAACGCTGTGGCTGCGGCGCAGAGGGAAGAAACGCGGAGGCCCAGTCCAGCCAACGAAACTGTCCACGCCGGCCAACGCTCGCTTCAGGAATTCTGCCGGGAGTTCTGCCGAGGAGTACGACTTCACAAACACACTTGGAAGAACTGATGGAGTCTAGTACTGACGAGGCTTCGAGCACGCCATCACACTTCACAGCCGCTACGGCTATTGGCGAATTCCATTGGGAGAACAGGAGCAGGGCGCCGCGCAGTGCGGAGTCGGGTGACAGCGCAGTGAGAGCAGGGACACTCGACCCGCCACTGGAATACGGCGTACATTCGGAGAGCAGGTGGGAGGGGGACGTGTGAGGAGAAATGTACCATGTGACTAAAGCAATCGACGTCCCACTATTCTCTGCGGGAGAGTGGCAAAACACGCGTGATCGTCTTGTAATCTGTCGGGCGTAACGCTGTCACATTTGCGGCCACGTACTACACACTTTTGTGCAGCGCCGACGCATCCCACAATGTTTCGGCCTGCGAAGATCATCTGAAACTGCAACTTGAATCTGCAGTTGAGCCCCAGCAGTTCTCGCTGCTGTCACCGTCGAGCGTCTCAAGCACTTCAGCAAGGCGAAGACGCTTTGCTGCCGCAGTCCCCCACGCATCCAACCAGAAGCAAGGCGGACTAGAAATGCCAGGATCTGGCGCTAAATCGCTGCGAAGCTCGCTCGTACCACCGACGTCAAAAACAGCGGTGCCAAAACACCAACTACGCTTGGCTGCCAGCCATTGCCGCCGCGAGCGCCGGCTGAAGCAAAATAAAAAGAAATGAGGAGGATATGACGGTTTAAGTCACGTGACTTCCTCCGTACTCCGCTTTTCAGGCGAGAGCAGTCCAGACTGCTCCCGGCTGCTCTCAGCGCAGCGAAACTGCTCTTGTTCTACCACTGGATGACGGCTCACCCACTCCTGTTCGACCACTGAAACACGTCGCCTCTTGAACGAGCACTTTCAGCGTGCTTTTGAGTGCTCCTGTTCTCCCAATGGAATTCGCCATATGAAACACCTGGAGTACCGGAGTCGCACTGCGCCCGATAGCAGCACATCGCAAAAAAAAAAAAAAAAAGTGAGGCCCACAAAACAGGTCATACTAGGGAAAAAAGCCTAGCGAAGGTGACAGGCGAGACGACAAGCCACAGCCTCTGATACAGAAACTGTGCCTGCCACATCCACTCGAAATCGCCGTCGTCTCTGGGGGCGCACTTATGTACAGGTGGGTCTCTATGCTGAGAGTAACGACAACCAGTGACGTCCGGCCGTCATCGAGTTGTCCAATGACCTGATGACGAAGGCAACGTCACGGAGTGAAAAATGTCCTTACTCTGCAGACAATAAAGGTTACAGCGCACACCCCCGTCTCTATGCGCCTCTATGTAAGTGGCACCCCTGCCCACCAGCAACGGTGTGACTTCATTAGGAATTTTAAAAAATAATTTCGTGAATATAACCACTTTTCCGTAAAAATTGAGCCGACATTCGTAAAATCGCAAGACGGGTCCAAATTCGTACATTTTACGGAAAATTCTGAAGAGTTGGCAGGTATGAATATGGAATTTTTAAAATATGCTAATTAGTTCCAAAGTTAACATTATTTAGCATTATTTCCGGGAGCAATCGAGCAAAAACTATCAAAATCTTGCTTTAGGCACATAGCTGAATACTTGGAAACATAAGCTTCACCACGGAAGGAATAGTTTTTTGGTATAACAATTATTAATAATTATACTGCACATCAAAGCTTTCTGTTCAAAATGAGTTTAAAGTGGTTGTTTATTGTATGGACAATAAACAAATATTAAAATTGAAATACAAAAATCTGCTCCTACCACTGTGTGCATTATTCATGTAGCTTACTACTGCAACAATACTTACAATTCTAGGTGCCCGGATTACTGAGACATCGCTCCCGGAAGGATGCGAAGATTCAAAAATTCAGGTTTTGAGAAAATGTAGAAAAACAAACAAGCTCATTTTTATTCAGACATAACAAAAAGTATTGATATATCCACATATCTAAATGGTCAGTAGCCACTAGGGATTTTATCTGTCAGCCTTCAGCTACCTGAATGACGTTTTTTGAAGGCTTGTCACAGATTTTCTGCTGATGCACACTTGCGGGCTGATGCTGCTGCTTGCCGGTGATCTTTCTCGGCCATTGGCATGCTTGGCATGTTTGGTAGCCCTGGGTTCAACTAAAGCTCCTGGAGTATGGCAGATGAAGCTCTCTCGTTCCCCGAATTAAATTTCATTACTGCCTCATCCACAGCAGCTTCAACAGCAAAAAGCGAGGCATGCTGTTCCTTAGGTGCCAATGCCCAAATCATGCAATGCAAGCAATTTTTCTTCTGAGAGGCACTCATACACTTAGTATGTACAGTCGAAACCCACTTATAAACAATATATCTGTTATAACAATGAGAAGCTGCTGCACCGTCAACTTTTATATGTTTTCTATGGTGAAATCACCCGCTTATTACAATGCCCCCATGCCGCATTATCGGTTATAACAATGAAGTCTGGCTACTGGGTGTCCGTGCCAAAAGGGAATGGAATGCGAACTTCTTGAAAATAAAAAAAGAAGAAATTTGAGCCGTTCCACGCCGCCGTGCGCTGTTTTCCATTCTTCTTCACATCACCAGCCTTGCACGCCCTTCCACCCCTCCGAACACGAATGGGCTGCACCCATAGCTCTGCGCCGTGCCACTCTCCGAAACAAGAATGGACCGCGCCAACTGCGCTGATAGTGCTGGGGTGACCCCTCCGAACACGAATGGGCTGCACCCATAGCTCTGCGCCGTGCCACTCTCCGAAACAAGAATGGACCGCGCCAACTGCGCTGATAGTGCTGGGCTGGCGGAGCGCTGCAATCGAGCCAAAACGGCATTAGCGTACACCGAAAGACAGCGACGGCGTTCGCATCGCCATAGTCATCAGTGAAAATCGTACTGGAATGGAAGCAACACCAAAACGCTTCGTGTCCTTGCTCCATGGCTTTGTGCCTATTTGTGCTTTTAAACAGTTTAACGAGTTAACCCAATCAGCAGCCGGATGGAGGAAGGTGGTGGGGAGGGGCACTGGCCTCCCTGCCATTGTAGTTTTCTCACAATAGCTCCGCCATTCCCCCCCCCGCCCCTTTTTTTTTCATGCAACCCGGTTATAACAATGGAATTTTCGTGGCACTTCAATATTGTTATAAGTGGGTTCGACTGTATATACGTACGCCCAAACGGCAAAACAGCGAACCAAACCAAAACCATCGTCCGGGAAATCTTCGCGATGGCGTGGGGGCAAAGGTTGAGGCGATCCGAAGGCGGTCAATAAAGTGTAAACTTCATGAGAGAATGCATTTCGTGCCGCTGTCACAGCATTTTTTGTACATTGCGGCCAACGCCTAACTCAACGTGCGTGCCCGGCCTATCATGAAACACTCATTTTGCGGCACATGCACGGTCACAATGAAGCGGTTTCAATTATAACAATTTCATTGCATATTTATGTCAAAGTCGGCAAGCTTGCGCTTACCGGAAGTTTATTTCCATAAGTCGGTCAACCTGGATTTCTTACGCTTCACGGCAAGCAAAGGCGTTACGCGAGTCTCACAGTCCGTTAAAAGAGCCATCGCAATGTCATTGTCGTGGGCTCTGATAATCTTTAAGATGAAGTCAAAAGGATCCATTACTTTCAAAGCAGTTGCCGGAGTCAAGTATGCCTAGCGGGTTGTCATTTTCCACAGATTACGAGGCGTTGGCATCATGTTGACAACAGCGGCCGCGGCGCAGCCGCCGTATCTTGCAAGCAATCTGCGACGTGCACAATCTGCGACGTGCACATCTCCAAAGCAATCTACGATGTGCGCAAAGTGCAACTAGTGCCGGTAAAGTCGTGTGCGCTGCGCTTTCGACGTTTAGTTCGTGTGGAAATAAGAGACGGCACGGAGGTCAATTGCGCTCGCTGCTATTGCAGCGCCTTCTCACTCCAGTGTGTTGACACAGAGTTTCCAGTCATCAAGTGAGATGTGTTCCTGTTTACCTGTGCGCGCGTGACACCGTGCTTGGTAATTTAGTTAGTAAACGAATGTGTACAAGTTTATACGGCCGATAAAGTTTGTATAGAAATGCGAAATTTGTTTCCTTCCGCTTTCTGCCTCGGTGATCATACATGCCTACTCCTCGAGAGAGAGAAATTTACGCTTCTTTGCTGGTGTAGGCCGGACACATTTCGACCGGACACACGCCACAGAAAACGGTAGCGATTATGGTGATCTCGTGCAGTCTCGCACAGGCGCGTGATGACTACGCGTGGCTATAGATTGCAGTGGCGTACGTAAATCGGTACTTTAAATTTGATTTTGTTCGCGAGAACCTCGTTCAAGCGGACATACGATCGTCACAGCTTTGGAAGGGCCTTCTAATTTGACTACTTGGCAGTTCCAATTTCAATTCAGTCACAGTTTCATTCTCGAAAAGTTTGTTAAAGCGGAAATACCAAATAAAACGTCTTCGTTATGAAGATACTTTTTTTTGTATTATTTTCTATGAGCAGCTGACGGGGAATCGGAAAATCTTCGTTGTGGCGGAAATTTTGTTTAGCGGCGTTCGTTGTAGGGGGATTCGACTGTAACGAAGCCTTGTCATCTTTGTATAAATAGGCAAATCTTCGAATAAAAATTCATCCAAAGGTCAACGATGTATGTACCGTATTTACACGATTGTAAGTCGACTCGAATGTAGGTCGACCCCCCCAAAATTGTATGTCTCAAAAAAAAAAAAAAAAAAAAAAAAAAAAAAAAAAAAATTGTGTGGGGAGAAAACCCACGCAAGTGCATTTCACACAAGGGAAATTTATTGATGGGGTTGCTAAGACTACTCATCGTCACTAGAGTTGACCTCACCGGTACTGCTGCCGTCATAGCTGCTGCGGTCCCACAGCACGTTGTCATCAAAAGTGAGTCCACACTTCGCGAACTACCACACCACGACATCGCGCGGTACAGCCCCCCACGCAGAGAGGACCCACCCGCACACAGTAGCCAGAGAGGCCAAATTTTCTCGCGCTGAAGCCGCCACTGCCGCACCACACGTTCACTGACTCCAGACTTGCGTCCCGCTGCGCAGTTGTTAGTTTCCTCAACATGGAGGATAGCAGCCCGTTTGAACGCTGCTGAGAACGAGCGCCGAAAGTTCTTGGCACTCATGACAGGCGCGACGATTCAGCACAACAGCAGAAGTGACAGATGCGCGCGGCCGTCGAAAACAATTGTATCTCAAAGAAAAGCTCTTCCGCCAACTACTAATACCCCCCAAACAATGGCTCTTCTGCCAACTACCAATACCCCCCTAACGGCGGCTCTTCTGCCAGCTACCAATACCCCCCAAACGGCGGCTCTTCCACCATCTACCAATACCCCCTAAACGGCGGCTCTTCCATGATCGATGCTCCCACAAGAGTCGTGCGCTCGTGGTGCGCGCAATCAAAATGTATGCAATACAGTAAATTATTACGCTACGCTTCTACCGTAACCATAAACGTAGGTGCAAAGTTGTAACCACGCCGTAGTGCCCCCGATTTCTCATTTCTCTCGCCGTTACTAGCGGTACACGGTTCGGTTTCGATTCTAAGTCGACCCCCCAACATTGGATTGCCAAATCTGAAAAAATGGTTCGACCTACAATCGTGTAAATACGGTACGTATGTTTCTCTCTCATTTTGTCTCGTTGTTGTGCACAGCCAGTTATTCATGCAATATTGATGTTGAAAACTGGCGAACTACCCCAAAAACTGATTGCTTGAGTTTATTGCGATAACTGCAATGGCAAAAAAGGTCCCCCTCACCAGTGAAGTGGCAAAGTTTTCCAGGTAGATAGAGAGTGCAGCTTCTACGGCCCCACCTCCAGGCACCACAGTCTTGGACTCGAGCACTCGGCGGACCACACACAAGGCATCGTGGATTGACCGCTCTACTTCATCCAGGAAAAAGTCATTGGCACCACGTACTACGATGGAGCTGGCAGTCTGCACCTTGGGCCTGGTGACAATTGTGTAAAGCAGATTTTTCTTCTTCACACTGGTATCATGAAATAAAAGCTGCCCACAATGTGACACTTTATAGAGCACATGCAACATTATGGTATTCTTACCGAGTCTAAACAGCAACATGTAACTAACCTATTTATTCGAATATAAGGCAAGGTTTTTTTCCAGAATTTGTAGCCTCGAAGTCAGCCCCTGCCTTATACGTGAATTTTGCCTGTAGGTCTCTCTCTCCTTTCGCATCCCTTTACCCCTCCCCCGGTACAGGGTAGCCAACCGGAGATAACCTCTGGTTAACCTCCCTGTCTTTCCTTTCCCTTTTTCTCTCTCTCTCTCTTGCCTGTAGGAGTGGCTTCACGGCAGCGCAAATTTCGCCTTGCAGTGTGGATTTACGGCAGTGCACGTCGTGGTGCCGTGAAGCCACACTATAAGGAGAAATTCACGCTGCCGTGAAGCCACACCTAAAGACAAAATTCGCATATACAGTGCAGTCCACTTATAACAATACCACATATAACGATATATCGGTTATAACAATCAGTCGACTGAGTATCAACTTATGCATTAGGGCTACGAGAAAAAAGCCATATATAACGATATGTTATTCACCGCATATCAGATATAATGATCAAAATTTTGCTTCTGGGCGACGTTTTTCGATGCAGAATAATAGCGAAATTTGCGTTCCTAAGTTGCCCTTAACCGAGATGGGGTGAAAAGCTTGCCTACGTGAGTTCGTATCTGCCACCATTACCGCGCAGCGCATCCAGCCCGAGCGCTGATTGCGAAAAGTCGCAGGGATCATCGCAAGTTGGCCGCAGCGTGCACAAGATGGCGCCAGCTGCGTCGCGTCACCTGCGCTCCTTTTAAAGACTCGTTTCTCTCTCTCTCAGCGAGCATGGAAGTGCGCCGCAGAAGCAGCGGGAGGTGCGCTGAAAAAGCAGCAAAGCTGTGTCGCTTGAGACAAAGCTGCAAATTTTGCAAGACTCGAAGTACGAGCTCGTGCAGTCGATGATATTGGCGATTATGAAAACTGCGAACGCCATGATCATTAAGGCTAGAAGTAGTGGCCATGCCGTTAAACGAAAAAGGTGGGCTTTGTGCACCAGGACGAAACCCCCAAGGGTGAAACTAACACGGTGGAAGCCGCTGACATTACTAAACTCTGGGAGCACGTCGCTACTGACAGTGAAATAGGTGGTGCTTCGATGGAGGAGTTTCTGAGTACAGATAGTGCTGCCTCGTTCTGCGAAGAGATCGTTGTGGCAACAGACGGTGGCATTGTGCGACGGAGGTGACAACAGCAGCAGCAGTGACGAGATTGACAATGGCCCGTATTTGACACCGACCCTGATGTTCAACCAAAGTGCAATGTCGTCGATCGAGTCACTGATTGATTTCATGCATGGTAAATTATAGCTGCCAGTGATCACACAGCAGCTGGACGCGATGCACACCGCGGTTGTGAACCTAAAACGTCCGCGAAAGCAAGTGCGGATGTCTGACTATTTCAGCGATTAACGATTGAAACGCTATTTAGAAGTATAAAAAAACATTTTTGCCAGCCTACTTTCTACGTCATTTTTTATTGAAAGTGGCAAATTTGGTTTCGGAACTACAAAAGATATTGTCGCAACGTCAGAAACAGAGGTCGCACAGCCCTGATCAAGAGGGAAATGCTCGGCGCCGTCTGAGAAGAAGGAAGAGTGGCCGATGGTGTTGGGAACAGCCATGCTGGTGGGAGGCGCAACGGGAGGGAATTCCGGGCTCAGGCCGAGCAGGCGCCGACTGAATCGATGGACTGGAGTCGTGACGAGAAGTGGAGCTTCCGGACTGGGTGTACGAGGCCTTATAGGGGTTGAACGCATGAGGTTCAAGGCTCCAGCACCTCCACCAGTGTCGACAATATATTCAGCAGGTTTTTCTTTCTTTTCAACGGCAGTCCAGATATAGCGATCGGTTATAATGATCAGATTTTTCGTTCTTGATATCGTTATTAGTGGACTGCACTGTAACCTGCACTTCATGTGTTGAAGCCTCCCCCCTACTTCAAGGTCGGCATTTTGCATTTTGGCTGTGTTAGTAATGCAGTATTTCAGGCGATCCCCACCGAATCTCGATAATCCGTCGGCTACTCTGTATCGCCTTATGTTGGTGTGCACACTCAAGTTCTTTTCCTGAGTTGCACCCTCGCCTTATAATCATGATCGATACGTCACAAAGGCGAGCATCACAAAGGCAATACAAGGTTGTATTGTGCTTGCACATGGCATTGGCCTTGAGTAGTGTTGGTTTTCTTTGGGATTATCTAGTTGCATACTGCTGTTTGGACTTGGCCAATACAGTCGCCGACCGTTTATTCGGACGCTGAAAATTCGGACATGCTCGTTTATTCGGACACCTTCGCGGCACCGCCACTCGTCCCATTGCAGTAATGTATAACCACGACCGATAGTTCGGACGCTCTACAGCGCGCCGTTCGATTTTTCGGACTCCGGCGGCCTGGTCAGATGCGATGTCGAACGCCACGATACGTTCACGACAAGCTGGCCGCGATGTTTACATTTTGCTAGGTTGCCAGCACTGAAAGGGCGCGCTTGCTATGGTTGGATTGCTGGTGTCTAAATCCACGCAGCACCTACAAGTGTCAGTTGCCGATCTCGAAGGCTATACTTTTGTTGGTTGCACCTATTGGTTGTCGTGTTTCGGATTTAGCCAGTCCAGTATCCATTGATTGTATACCGTGGCCAAACAGCAGGCCAGGCCAAGCCAACCCAGTGTGCTCGGCCAACGCCTCCTCTAGAAAGATGCCTGCCGCGTGCGCCAAAAACCTGCTGCCCTTACCTTTCCCCTTTTCCTCCTTTCCACTCGAGGTAGAAGCTAGCGATCGTAGCGGTGATCGCTTGCAACACACATGCGCGCATGCGCACACCACCGCATGGCCGCCGACGCTGCTACCGCCGTGGCACCGCACCACCCCAACACCCTGCGGAGATAGGGTAGATGCTGGCGCCATCGCTCGACAACCGACCGCAACTCAAGGCGTGACGGCTACAATGGGTGAGCGAGCGACGCCGCAGGCATCTTTCTAGAGGAGGCGTTGGCTCGGCCTATGCGTTGTCAGTTGTTACGTGACCTAGGCCTTGTTAACAGCTACCTTTCAAGTCTCGCTCTTTTGCTTAGTCACGTTAGGCCTGATTTGCTTGTTCGTTCTCGTCCAGTCGTCGCGTAGTGCGAAATGGCTCCGACGCCTCCCGTGCCATCTGCGCCGACGAGACGCGGCAATTACAAGACGCGATAGCCAGACACTGTCAGAAATAAGGCTGACCTGATCGCGTGTAAGCGTGCATCTGTACAGTCGCGCATTGACAATTTTTTCCGTCCACTGGGACCATAAAGGTACTCTTTTCTGGCGAATCCCTTTTTTCGGACTCTCGATTATTCGGATTTTTTCACGGTTCCCGTTGAGTCCGAATAAACGGTCGGCGACTGTACACTGAAATCTCGTTCCTACGAACACCACAAAAACAAACATTTCAGAAATCCCCTGCTAACTGCTTACAGTTTCAATGTAAAAGTATTTCAGTACTACGAACTTCAGAATACTGAACTTTTCACAATAATGATTGTTATTCAGTTTCCTTGTCATGTTAACAACGCCTCGATACTAATTGATATTGCGAAATCTGGGGATTCTTCATGGCAATCGGAGCAGTAAACTAGCTGACCACACGACACCACAGTGCAGAAAGCACATGCTGTAGTGCATTGGCTCGGAAAACCCGAGACAGCGCAGGAGGAGAAAAAGGGACTTTTGTTTCGGAGGCGACCAAGCATCAGGTTTTGCAAGCGCGTGCTCTGCCCAGACAAGTGTCGCCTAGCAACACAGGCACGTCTCTTACTCCCTTCAGCGTGCGCCTCTTCTTTCTGCAGGCTTTACACATGCCGAGAAATGTAACCTCCGTGCCCACAAGATACCATATGGCCTGCCTTTTCTGGACGGTGTTGTTTACATGCGCTTGCGTTTTGAATAGTTCTGGTGTTCTGGGGGGGTATTCTGTAAGAGCGCACCTAGTGGACTGCCCACTTCGGCTGTCGCGATTGGCTCCAGCAGCACAAGTGAGAAGGAGGCAGCCAGTCTCCTTCTAGCTTGTGCTACTGAAGCCGAATTGGACAGTCCACTAGGTGGACTTTTACAGAATACCCCCCAGGCATCCGCCTCCAGCAAGGCAGTTAAGATGTCCGTGACAAGAAATGCAGGAGGAAAAAAAGAAGACCTTTGTGCTTAGTGAGCTTAGCACAGTGTCAATGCATTTACCTCATAGGTAGAAAAAAAAAATTATTAGCATAGCTAAAATAGAAAAGCCGTTTTTTCTCAAATTACAAATATGTCAAAATTGTTGTTTTGAGAATTCAAGGAAAAACGTTTCAAGGCATCTGTATTGAAACAAAACCAATTAAATCTCGTTGGAGTGGGCACTTTGACCGTGATCCTTCTCCCTTGCCTTCTGGCAGCCACTGCTTGTTAGATCATATTTAGCTGCTGTAAAATTGCAGTGGATGCATGCAAATTCTCAGTGTTGAAATGTAGGATCGCTTCTGCAACAGTAGCTTGCACAGCAAAAAGTGAAGCATGGTGTTATTTGGACACCGAACTCCAAATCACGGAGTGAAGGTTTTCGTTTCAGTTACGAGTCTTTCCTCGCTGGTATCGCTGGAGCAGACTTCTCTAGGACAGACGAGTGTAGACTGGCAGCATCGCTACTGCCACACCTTTGGCAAGTTGTAGTGGCATCTTTGGCTTGGGTTCGCCATTGACTTTTGCAGTGTTGTGGTGGCACCATAAAATTTCTCCAGTAGAACATAAGCTGTGATCGGAACATTCATCAGTGGATGTAACATGAGTGTAAATTGCCATTACTGCCTTATCCATAGGTCATCGTCACCATCAATAGATTTTAGCGACCGGCCTTATAGGAGCTCAGCATCGCGTTGAGCTCCTTTCTTAGCTGGCTTCCCTCACCAAGGCTTCAGACGCCTAGGCACTCGCTGTTCGTGGTTATTGAGTGAGATGTGTTTATGTTTGCCTGTGCGCAGGTGACAATGTCCTTGTTAATTTACTTAGTATGCGAATGTTTACAGCAACTTATGCAGCTGATAAAACGGCTAACCTTACTTTGTCTACAGTAAAACCTCATTCAGTCGGATTTCACGGGACCGACGAATATGTCCGAATTAACCGAATGTTGAATTATTGAGGCTATCCAGAAAACAATCGGCAAATGCTTACTACGTCAACACGCTTTTATTTAGTGAATGAATGAGCAAATCATGTTGCTATTTTGCACAAAAGCAGTGCAGAAGCTGCAATTCTTATCCCGCGGCTTATTGGCTCTCGCAGCGGTGATCGGGGCCTCACGACTTCCTTCGCGGCAGGGTCGCGGTGCATGCCTTCATGCGTGACATGCTTTGTCCTACCCCGCAATTTTTTCACCCGTGAGCTGATCGCCAACAGATCGTCTGCCAATCACAATGTAGTCGATGCTCTTCATCCTTGACAGCTTTGCACCGAATCAAAACGAAACAACTGTTTGCTGCAACCGCTGCGGAGGAAACGGCGGCCGCTATCGACGGGATTACGAACGCAGACTTTGCGGTGCTGAAGGCATGTGTCCGACGAACGCGAGTCGGAACGAAACTACCGTTCACTGTAAACACTACGGTGGAAACCGCAGTCGCTATCAGCGCGATCATGAATGGCGACTACGAAGTTTTTTAAGCAAGCGGCCGACACGCGTACCGAGTCAAAAAGAAAATGCTGTTTGTCGCAACCGCTGCGAAGAAACCTTAGCCATCATCGACGCGATCGTGGATGGCGATTACGCAATTATGAAAGCATGCGGCCAACGTGGTGGTAAACACAAAAATAAAGGCTTTAACCCTTTGCAGTCCCCAGAAACCTTTACCCACTTTCCGGCTGTCCCGGTCCGAAACTATTTTGCCAGTTTATAGCGCCGCGATGAAAACTACAAACTGTGGACGAAAAACTCATAGGATATTTATTTTTTATTTTGCATTCTGCAGGCAACTCCTATACCGATATTTGAGCAGCCTATTTCCGCCTAGGAGCTTGTAGATGAATTGGCTCCTCCCATCTAGCCTTTCCTCGCAATCCTTCCGCGCAGACGGGCCCCGTTTTTTGGCTCTAGCCCTCACGTCACCCACCAGCTATTGGAAGAGGTTGCGGCGGTACAGCAGGTGTCGCTGTTCTTTATTACCATGATTCTGCAGCTGTGTGCTCCTCAAAATAAAGCCACTGACAATGGAAACCTCTAGAAGCTTTCACTAAATGCGCCACCGTAAAACGCACGCGATGAAAAAGTGGTCATGCTTCTCAGCGAACCGCGCGAACGTGCTGTTCTGCGCGCAAGTGAGAACGCTCTGGTACCAGAAGCTGTGCTGAACATTGTGCTGCAACCTAATGCAAAGAGAAGTAAACTTCAACAAACAAAGTTTATTTATCCCTCAAGAGATGGCACATCATGTATACAAAGAATGCGCATGAATTGCAGTGAGAAAAACCGCGAACTTTAACCCCCGAACGCCCTTTTCGGGCGGTGCCCTACAGCTGACCGCTACAGCCGTGTTGTGTTGTCGGGCAGGGTCCGACAACAGACCGCAAAGGGTTAAAGTCACAAATAGGCACAAAGCGTTCCGGTGTTGCTGTCATTCATATACGATTTCCGCTAATGACTTGAATGCATGTGCCATTTTTGCTCTTTTGCATCGCACATTTGTCGCGCTCCTCACTCGCCGAGCTCCGAAAATTGTCCGAATTAAATTACTAATGAGTTTGATTGCATTGAATAATGCATACGCCTGCCGGGACCAGAGGACAAGTCCGAATTATCCGATTTCCTGAATTAACAATGGTCGAATTAACGAGGTGGTACTGTAGCTATTTAATAATTCACTATCACAATCAATGCTTCAACTGTTTGGCTAAACTTACTTTTTTAAATTTTTCGTGCGGGTAATAACAGCAACAATATGGTATGGCACAAGAGGTCTCAACTGTACTGTGCACTGTGTCCTTTGTCCCAAGGGCACACTTGAGACACCCCGCACACAAAAGATAAAATTAAGACATCTGTTTATTCAACTGACCATTCATCTGTGCGAACTATAGCTGATGTTTATGTCACTGGCGGCAGTGACGCGCTCAGGCTGAACAGCTGGCCACCCGGCTCCCTGCTGTTGTGGCAGCTGTTAATCTGGCCATTTAGTATATGCTCTAGTGGGGGGAAACTGCCATATTTTGGCAACCAGTGTCTGGAAAACGGCAGACAGCAAGGCTCACTGCTGCGTGGTCATACAATTAGTGTATAAAGCTCTCTGCCTATTATATGTTTTAGTTCCAATGTTTTCATTGTTCCTGCAATTGCCTTTGCGTGAGACAGTGGCATATGCAAAGTTCCAACTATTCCACAACATACCGCGGCTTTAATTCTGGATAGAACATACTTTAGATATAAGAAAGTTTTTTGCTGGGTTCTTACACCCTGTTGCAACGAGTGTTGATTGTATTACAGTTAAACCTGGATATAACGAAATTGAGAAATTCTCGAAAAACTTCTTTTCCATTTTCGTCGAAGCACTCATCCTTGCAATGTCACACCAGGTACTGGATGCGTGGACGCGTGTCGTTTCGCACAAGCGCGGAGCATCGGAAATGAAGAGCGAGCATCACGATGGCGCCGTGGCGTCGTATAGTGTTATAGTTAGCCTCGCTGTTACTTTCCCAGGTGCTGCGTTTTCGGCCGGTCCCGGCACAGCTCCCATAGAACACAATGCATTGGTAACCCCGCTGTTGCGTCGCAACTATGGGATCGTTCCCGCATCATACGTTGAAAACTGCCACCCGGTGCCGGCCCGAGCGGCTGTTTTGACTTTTCATGTCGCTTGACTTGGTGGCTTGACTGCCCAATGTGCCGGGGGCGCCAACTATGACGTATTTTCAGTTTCCGCCAGCAAAAGTATAGCCCTTGAGATCCGTATTTGCTATCTAAAGATGGTGTCTATGACGCGTTCTGGCCCTAAAATTGGTTTTGGCTCATAGATGTTCTGTATGAAGTCCAAGGGGGATAACGCAGTCGCCGCACGCTGTATGATGTATGTGCGACTGAAAACGTGCGAGGGGAGCAGACGACCGCGTCTAAATCTCGCGCGTGCAAGAAAGAAAAGCACGGAGGAAGCGCGCCTTTTTTCGTTGCACTCGAGGCACCGGCGAGGGAGCGAGGGGTGGGATAGCGGGCGGCGTTGTACTGTACTCTGGCATCAACTGCGTACTGCGTGGCGGCGCGCGGTCGCGCGGGCCGTATCTTGAAAGCGATTTGCGTTGGGGCAAAGTCTAGGCCAGGGGTTCTCAAGTACGTTCTTCCCAGGGAACCCTACTAAGCTCCATAAAGTGCCAAGGAACCCCCCCCCCCCCCCCCCCCGAATTCACCGAATGTCGAATTGTCGAGGGTATCAAGAAAACAAACAATGCTTCACTACGTCAACACGCTTTTATTTACTCTATGAATCGTCAAATCTTGTTTCTATTTAGCACAAGACCAGTGCGGAAGCTGAAATTCTCTTCATCTCATGACTGATTAGCGCTAGCAGCGGCGAAGGCCTCGCGACATCCTTCGCGGCGCGCGTTTTCATCCGAGACGCGCATCGCACCAACGGGCGCACATCCCGATTATTTTTTCGCCACTCAGGTGCTCGGCAAAAAATTGTCCGTCCATCGCGATGTAGCCGGTGCTTTTTATCTTCGACAGCTTTGCACCATAGAATAAAGAACCAACAAGTTTGCACTGAGTCAATGCGAAACTACTGCTTGCCGCAACCGCTGCGGACGAAACCGCAGCCGCTATCGACGCGATCATGGACGGCGACCTTGCGGTTCAGAAGGCAGGCGGCTGACACACGCACCAAGTCAAAACAAAACTACCTTTCGCTGCAAGACGTGCGGACGAAACTGCGGTCGCTATCGACGCTGCCATGGGAGGCGACTACGCAGTTGTGAAGGCACGCAGCCGACGCGTGCATCGAGTGAAAACGAAACTACTATTTGCCGCAACCGCTGCGGACGAAACTGCGGAGGTTATCGACGCGATCAGAGATAGCGACTACGCACTTACGGAGGCACGCGGCTAGCCGCCAGCGCGGTGTTACGCGCGCCAATAAACCCAAGAATAAAGGCTTTAAAGGCACAATTAGGCACGAAGCGCTTCGGCGTTGCTGTCAGTCACGTGCCGCGTACGATTGCCCCTGAGGACCACGGCGATGCGGACTGCGCCGCTTCGTTTCAGTTGGACGCTACGCTGTTCTTGCTCTCCTGCGGCGCGCATTTGCGGTGCTCAGCGTTTTTTTTTTTTTAATTTTTCCTCTAACGTATAGGTCAGTGCGCACTCTATCGGCACCTACCCTATCTCCTAATAGGAGATAGACGCATGGTGGTAAGCTACGGCCTCCGAGATTCAAGTGCGAAAGCTTAGGCGCGCTGCCCGGTCTCAGAGGTTGGGTGGCTACAAGCTGGTTGCGTATTTATTGCGCAGTTCGCGCGTTGCTGTTACGCACTGTGACGTGCTTTTTGACACTCGGGCATGGGTAATGGAGGTTCTTTGGATCAAGCGCACCTCGTGTTCGCCGTTTTAGACACTTGTCGAGAGCGGGACCAGGGAAAATTTATCAGTGGCTCGCGGAACCCCGAGCAGGGGCCTGCGGAACCCGTAGGTTCCGCGGAACCCACTTTGAGAACCCATGGTCTAGGCAGTATAGGTGCGTCGGCGGCTCGTAGCTTTATGTGTGCTGTGTGTTCTCGGCGCTCAGTTTGCGTTGAACCGATAGACAACAGCACGACTTCGCTCGCTTCTGCAGCAGCGCTTCCACACGCTGCCAGCGTTTGACAGCGCGTGTACACGCTCATCGAGTGCGATGTGTCACAGCGTTTGCCAGCGCGTCGGCAACATCAACTGGAAAAGGAGAGTGCCAGCTTGGCGGGCTAGGCCAGCTGCAGCAAGCGCAGGATCAGGTTTGAATGAAGGGAGCAGGAGAGGTCATGCCCGCGGCGGCGAGATCGCCGGGTCGAGGGATGCCAGCCCGCCTCGCACACGCTCGCACGCACGCTTCGCATTCCGTCGCGGCGGAGAAGGTGCTTCCAGTTGCTGCTCGCACAAAAATGCCAAATTTGGGGCGAAATTTCTAGGCTGACGGCGGGGAAAATTTGTTATTTCGAGGGGGGTCTCCCGCTGCCACTTCGTTACGTAGAGGTCTCAAATACATGTGCTTCTATGGAGTAACAGCGGGGAATAGAAAAACTTCGTTATATCCAGGAATTCGTTATATGAAGGTTCGTTATAAGCAGGTTTAACTGTATTTAAACTTGTAGTGGAAGTCCAAGTGTTTCAAGATGTATGCAGCATGTATTAAATACCATTATGTTTATCAGTGCTATTGCTTTTGATGCAGTATATATGTTGGCATGCACAATTGCGAGCACACATTGCCTGAAGGGGTTAACAAGAACAATGAAATCAAGAAGATCCAACACAAGCCAGCAGAGAGGCCAACAGTGGGAAAAAAGGAGCAGATTAATCTATCTATCCATGGCCAGTGCCACATACTCACTTCTTGATCAAAATCAGCTCGTCGTCGCAAATCTTCTCTTGAACCACTTCTTCCGCCTCTCCCAGCATACTCGCATCAAAGGACTCCTCACCTTCCATGTTGGCCAAGCTGACCAGCAGCTGAGCTGAACAATAGAAATAAGATTCAAAGTGCTGAATGCAGCAGCATGGAGCAAAGGTAGAGCATTAGGCTCCTTGGCTCAAATTGTCCTCTGACCACTGCATTATCCAGGACTGGAGTGAGGATCAGTGGGGCTATGCTAGTCACTATCAAACTATGGGTCTCATGGAGGTTGCAATTTTGCTGTTGTCAGTTGGCTCTGGGTAAATGTTCTGTGATGCATCCGTTAAGGGGTACACGTAGCTCTCTTCCCAGAAATAAAGACATTGAAGGTAATGTCGTGTATGTATCTGTGTCGGGCACACATTGCCTAAAGCCTTTAGTATGAGGTACCAGCAAGCCCAATGTGCAACCATATAAAACTGCTTGTAGAACTCAACAGATTGCTCTTTAATTAGGTGCACGTTAAAGAACCCCAGGTGGTCAAAATTTCCGGAGTCCCCCACTACGGCGTGCCTCATAATTGGATCGTGGTTTTGGCACGTAAAACCCCATAATATATAGATTGCTTTTAAGTTATGGATACAGTCAAAGCCTGTTACAACAGATCCGCATTCAACATACTTTTGGATATAACCAACTATTCTTCTCACTTAAGGGGGGGCCTTTGAAAACCGAAAAATTGCGAAAAAGTCTATTTTTGGAAAACCACATATTTGGGCAGTAGGTCTTAGAAACTACCATTTCTGTAAATATCAACGTCTAATTCATCGCGAAACTATTTCAAATAAAGTTTATAACAAGCCACGGCAGCCCTCGAGCGGCAAGCGAGCGCTCAAAAATACCCCAACTTGGCGCGAACGCCATTTCTCCACCGCTCCACCGAGCGTCGCTATTTTGGTGTTGTTTTATTCATGCATTCTTGCACTTTTTTTTTTCCCCACCGCCCATGGCAGCGGCGTGGTAGAGGCGCAAATCGCTCATTTTTGGAAGGCTAGCGAGAGCTTTCAAGTTTTCCGCAGCTGAAAATTAGGAGAAGTGGTGGTCTCCTGCATAATGCATCCGGTCGTCGTCTGCTTCGGCTCCTCCATAGCCGGCGTGCTTTGTGTGTTCCGCTCGCTATCGTCTATCTTTGCAACCGTCCGCATATTCTACAAGTTTCTAGCGTCTTTACGAGACCATTTTCAACAGTCTTTACGAGACCGTTGTTGCGTTCAGCCTGCCGGTTGTTGTGCGGTCAGTCACGATGTCGGCCAATGAAACTCGAGACGCTTCACGCGTTCGGTGCACGGAAGCGTTCTATGAAGCTCGCCTGCGCGCCGACGATGATCGCACCGATGGTTCCTGTGGGGCAAATTTTGCTATATCTATGCAAGAGAGTGGTTGCGTCGACGCTTCTAGCATCGTGACTCCTGCTCCGACCGGCGCAAGAATTTGTCGTGACGAGTGCGCCTGGTGTCTCGTGCTCATCGACAGCCGCTTCCACATCCTATCTTTCATCTTCCTCTGACAGTGCGATCACGTCGTCCACTTTGCACTTGCAAACACGTTTCCCGACGTGTGAGGAGAAATAGGTGGCGGATAAAAAGCGCGCTGCTGTGCAATGAGGACTTGGTGCTATGCCAGCGACGGAGCGGAAATTTCAAGCAATGGAGCGCGATCCTGAAGGTGCCACCGCTGCAAGTGAAGGGGAAAAATGTTGAAAAAGGCCAAGAAGCAATCTCAAGAGAAGGTGGAAAGGCGGCAAAGGAAGAGAGTGCCTAAGGACACCTCCAGTTACGCTGCAGGGTCATTTTAGACCAATATATGTGCTCAAAATTTTCAGACCTCATTTTCTCAACATGACTTTTTTGGCTGGTGAGGCTGCTTATTCCAGCCATATCTCTGTAACCGCTCATCAGATTTCCAGGTGTTTTCTTTTATTGTGTATGTGAATAAATTTCTGAGGGCAAGACAAGCCCATTTATTTAAAAAATTTAATTATGGAGTTTTATGTGCCAAAAACATGATCTGATTATGAGGCACACCGTAGTGGAGGACTCCGGAAATTTGGACCACCTGGGGTTCTTTAACGTGCACCTAAATCTAAGTACACGGGTGTTTTCGCATTTTGCCCCCATCGAAATGCGGCTGCCGTGGCCGGGATTCGATCCCGCGACCTCGTGCTCAGCAGCCCAACACCATAGCCACTGAGCAACCACGGCGGGTCATTTTTTTTTATATATTGTGTCTGTGATTTGTGATATTTAATCAAAATTTGATTGATAAAATTGTAATCACCAATACTAAATTCGGTGGTTTGCTAAAATTTTTCAGCAAGGAAATTTAAAAAAAGGGCTCTGTCTTGCCCTGAGGTATCCATCTGGGAATCATCATAGTGAAATGCACAGTTCCAGCACCTTTTGAAAATTCTCCAGGCATGGAATGAGAAAAGCATGTGCACCATTCTGACATATTGCTGTAACTTGAGAACCAGTGAACATAACTACATGAAATATTGTAGTTCTACTAATGCTTTTGCTATGAGTATATCCTGAAAATTTCATTAAGATAGCAAAATAAACAAAAAAGTTGGTATCCGAATGTAGCCACCCCCTTTAATTCGGTCTGCCTATATTATCAATGTAACCAATTCCACTTTCAACTGACATGGCTATAACGGACTATCGGCTACAACAGACAAATTTTGGGGCAAATTTTGTCTAGATGGTGTAAACACAATGTACTTTGCTGCGGTGATGGGTGCATGCAGCAGTGCACTGCACGCAACTATTTTTGGCTACGTGCGGAATTTGAAAAAAAATTTTCTTAAGGAACAAATACACTAGCGGCAAGTTTCTTGCTCCACACAATGCTCCGCCGGGAAAGTGTGTTTTTGTGTTGACTATGCAAGCGGATCGCTGCCACCGAAGGTGCCACTAAGCTTGACCAACTTCGAAGTGAAGCTGCACCATGCGGTGTTTCAAAAACAACTGTTGATGAATGCAAAATGCAACGTTTGGAGAAAGCTCAATTTCCCATCACAAAAAGCACACACAAAAAAAAAAGATATGCTGCTATTTGCGGCGTCCAGGCTACGAGATGCGTGATGCAGTTGAGCTGTCTCGCATGCCAGACGCGGGCTCCAAATTGAACTTGCCTCGTAGCATGGCTCTCATTCATACTATAGACAGATTTGGCAGTGGTCGTCGCTTGTCACGAAAGGTAAGATTAAGACATTGGCTCGTACTACTGGCCACTGTTTTGTATGAAGAACAAACTGTAGCCGTCGTTCACCGGTGGCGCCGATGCACTAGGGCCGAGTGGTTGGTCCAGCAAAGCTGGCCGGCCGGCTGGCTCCCCTCCACTGTGCTGGCCGTTAATCTTGCTGTTGTGCAGGTGTACTATGCCACGGTAAGGGGAAACTGCCATTAGTCAGCGTCCATAAAATGGGGGACAGAAAGACGCCGTGCCACTTGGCTGTACGATTACCACGGAAACTCGCCCATTAATCTAGTTATTTATTTCAAGTTACTTATTAATTTTTTCCCCCTCTTTTCGTTTGCTTACAGGTTAGACTGCGATATATGTGAAGTTTCGGATTTTCACAAGATACCGCGAGAATAATTTTGGATAGAATAAACTTCAGATATAACAGACTATTGCTGGATTATCGCAGCTCGTAACAAGCGACGATTCTACAGTCGCCGACCGTTAAATCAGACACTGATAATCCGGACAGCTTCACGGCACCGCCAATAGCCCCGTGGACTCAATGTCTAAAGACAACCAATATTTCGGACAGCTGCCAGCTCTATATTCGATTATCCGGACTCAGTCCATGACTGTAGAGTGCGCGGATTCTGCCGCCATCATCTCCTCTGGCTACCTCAATGAGACACAAACTGTGGCCTCAGAGATACGAGACATCAAGTATGGCCTCAGAGACTGCACATAAAACAGCAATCCCTGAGGCCTTGTCTCGGTCGCAGCACTACGCCTCAGATTAAATTACGAATGCTGATCTTGGAGGCTTTGCCTGAACTGTGAGGTCACATCATCATCGCAATCATCACATCCTATTCCGGCATCCCAGCGCATGGCCTGCTCTCACCATTCTGTTTGTTTAGTTGGCGTTCCAGACAGCATTCTGCTGGCTCCAAGAAGTCGTTCTCGTGCAGTTATCGCCAGGCCGCGTCAAATGACACGAACACTTACAGTCTGACTCCAAATGAGCCTCGAGTCGCAGTCCAAATGACCCTGACTCCGCAATTGTTGCGAAGAGCCTGAACTGCTGCCTACCACAATGAGCTCAAATGCGGACATCATTGATGACCTGCTAGGCTGCAGTGTGCCGATTCCTGCTGCCGTTACATTTGAAGACTTTGCAGAAGTTCTCCACCGTCAAACAGCGACTCCAACTTGGATGATGATGTGCCCTGCAGATCTGACTTGCCGTGCAAGGACTGCCTTTGGACTGCAAAGGCAGTTCTTGCATCAGCGTACGGCGACAACAGAAAACAGGCAGAAATATAGGCGTACTTGGTTGCACGTAAGTGGAAGTGTGTGCAGCAATGAATCGACTTCTTTCTTGCACAGGGGTATTAAAACGTAAATAAAATTATCTTTGTTTTTGGGCACATTCGTTATTTTGAACATTCGATAGTTCGGACTTATTTACGTTCCCCATAAAGTCCAAATTATCGGTCCTTAACTGTATAGTATTCTGGCAATGCATTAAGTGGCAGCAGATGGAGAAGTCTAAACAAACAGACAAGAAATAAAAGAGATTTTATGCTATGCACCAATCCAAGCATTGTGCAGGATGCAGAGGTGTTGTGTGGCAAAGCGATACACTTTCCCCTAACATATATTATGCTAAGACAATACTGGCAATACTACCGATCACACTGCATTCCAAGTAAATCTCGTGTCTGTGCTCAAGACAGGAGGTAGAAAATGCAAGTTACTGAGCGCACGAAAATGCAGCTTGACTGCAGTACCTCCAGTGGCTTTTGCAATGCGTCGAAGATCCTGCTTCTTGCAACGGCGTACAGCCATGGCTCCAGCCTCCACAAAGTACTTGAGGCACAAGTCATCGATACCTCCTGTGACCAAGATTACATTGGCGCCAGCACCCAAGATCTTGGAGATACGTTCTTTGGTGATGTCCATTTCTCTGCAGAAATCGCAACAGACAAGCTTTGTTCAAGAGTGCCTATCTTCTCTCCAGATATACAGCTGAATTTTTATATTTACTAACTCTTAACTGCAGCCAAACATTGTTTCGCCAAAGGTGCCATCGTTTTAGCAGTATGAATAAATTAGCACATGTTGCATAAAAGTCCTTCTGGATAGCACAGCTAAAAAGCCTGGGCTATCATTTTAGGTAAAAAAATCTGTTTGATATTCAATATGACATTCAGCTTTTTTTTTTCTTGATTCGATTTCATATTCAATTCGAAATCTACTATTTGGTTTTAGCACGCCCCTATTCAAAACGCTTATGCCCTACCCTCAACAGTTCCAAGAGAAAATGACAGCACATAATGATAATATAATTACCAGAATCCAATGTGCATAGTTTATTCGGTCAAAATGTGTCTGAAAACTGCTTGCAGCACGTTACAATTGGATGCAAAACCGAAACTGTGTTCACAGCCTACTGTCAGTGTCAATGCTAGTGTCCTTACAAGATGGCAACAGAAGAAGTTTTTGCTATTTTTTTCTTAGCACAAGATGGTGACAACGTGTCACTTCCATGAAAAAAAAAAAAACTCATTCAAGAAGAAGCTATGTGCTAAGCTAGTGGCAATGAAACTGCGTCACATATTTTCAGCTTTTCACCGTTTCATTTCAAGCTGGTGAAGTGGTTGGCCTAGGCATGGGCCAAATACCATTTGTGATTATTGCAGAGTCGTCATGGGATATCAAATGCACTCGACTGCACAAAGGACCCCACGTGGCCTGCAGCAATAAAGGACTATCTAAGAGTAATGACAATGAACATTAATTCCTACCACGATCACTGAAAATGATAAATCATAGGCGACCTACAAGCGTCATGCTTTTATGAACTTTCTGCACAGTCTAGAATGCAGTTTAAGGAGTGACATTTCATACAGGACACCGTGGAGGTTGGCTGCTGCCAGTCCAGCAGGCTGTAGAGTTTTGCCCAATATTTTTTAGAAAAAGGATGTTTCTACTAAACAGAAAACATTTTCTTGCAGCCCATGCCCTTTAGAAGCTCTAACATTCGAACTTTCACACACTATAGACAATTAAAGTAGAAACATTCCATATATTTAAGAATTTGCTGCACTTTTCAGTAAACTGTTTCACATTATGTTACATATAACGGTCTAACAGGTGTTCATGAAACATATCTTTAAAAGTATATTTTTTTAGCTTTCTACTGACATCCACAACCACGCTGGATCAGAGCACGATCTCCTTCATGAACTTCAGCAGAAATTTAGAAGCGACAAGCCCACTTCGTCGACGAGTGGCAAGGCGTACGACGGCGCACCAAACCCAGACCTTGATTGACCATTCACGCAAGCAGAGCTCCACGCAGCCTTAGCCAAACTCACTAGCAACAGAATCACTAATGAGCTTCTACGCAACCTCCCGCAATCGGCCGCAACAGCACTGCTCCAGTACTACAACGACTGCTGGGAAAAGGGGGACCTACCAGCAGCATGGAAGCATTCGGAGGTCCACCATGATCCCCAAACCCAACAAACCCCTTCGCATCGAAAACCTCCGTCCCATCTCCCTCATGTCCTGCATGGGCAAACTCCTCGAGCGCATGGTGCACGACCAGTGAACGCCATACCTCAAGGACAATGGATACTTGCCGTACACCATGTTCAGATTCCAACAGCATTTTTCCACGCAGGACGTACTCCTGCTCCTCAAGGAAGACCTGCTCGACTACCTTGATCAAAGACACAAATCATCAATCCTGGCGATCGACGTAAAGGGCGCATTCGACAACGTAAGCCACGAAGCCATCCTCCGCAACCTTGAAGATACAGGCTGCGGAGCCCGGATCTGTAACTACATCAGCAGCTTTTTGACACACCGAACAGCAACAGTAGGCGTTTGCAACCTCCTGCAGTGATTAATTTCGGCTACCCAACAAAGGAACGCCACAAGGATCAGTGGACCATGTCAGGTGCGGTAATATATTTTTAAATGCCCATTGTTTTTCTCTGTGGATTCATAAAAACTGGGTGCACATTAGGTGCAGGGCCGTGTTCTTCTGTACACTTGGCTGTTTGCGTACCCGAATTTTAGGTATGCAATATTTAAAACTCCTTAATAACTACTGCCGATGCAATGTAGCGTTAGTATGATATAATGCAGTGTTAGTTTGATGAATGTTACTATTTATTTTTGTTTCTCCTCATTCTAATTGTCCTTGCTTTGCCAATGTTATTCCAATTATTTGTAGCTATAAGACTACTTTATTTACTATCCACCTCATGTATGCCCTCACAAGTGGGCCATTAGCAGTACTCTGAACTCAATAAGAACCTCTGCTGTAAACAAAATGCGCACAAAATGTCAACAATTATACAGACATGTAGAAAAGCAGGCAGAGGTCAAGTGCAAATAAAACACATCAGGGTGAGTGTAGTAATGCAGTGCACTTTAAAGCACCGACCCACCTCTGGCGGATGGCCTCAAGCTTCTCAGGGTCGGTGACCAGCACCTGAACACCCATGTGCATCTTGGCCTTCTGCAGGCTGAAGTCCAAGCAGGCTATCTTGGCATTGGCAACCTTCTTTGTCATAGCTGCAACAGAGAGGGCACCCATCACTGCTGGACAGACCCAGAAGAACCCACCAATACAAAAAAAAAAAAAATAATAAAAAATAAAACAAAGGCCTAATAGTACATCTGTCCTCTCAGCCAGACGAAAATTCTAGCTTGCAGATGTAATTTCTTGTCCATCCTAGTACAATAAAAGCTTGTTAAGTCACAAAGTCACACTTCATGAACTTTTGGATAATTCAAACTAAATGGCACAGTCCAGCCAAACTCCATAGAACTCTACGTAATTAGTAGCGTGTTAATTCTCACGCAAATCGGGTCAGGCATGGATAATTCGAACTGCGTGCCACCATGGCCAGCTCCTGGCTTGCTTAGCTTAGCTAGGAAAGTGGTCACTTTCCCAGCTAAGCGACTGGTGATACGACACGCTTATTACCACTGTCATTGATCCACGCCCCAGTGACAGCTCCCTCTGATCTCAAAGACTGTGTGTTTGTGGACTGCATACGCCGGAAAAGATGAATAAAGCCGGAATGACATCATGGCCAACATGTTCTTTCATTTATTTTTGCTAATGATTAGTCACATTAACATCAACAGTGGAGTGTGTGGCCCATGTGGTACTTTCGACAACGTTCCAGTCGCAAAAGTCAAGCAAGCTAGATAAGTGGAATAACATTCCAAAAGCCAGGGGAACTCATACTTCAACGTGTTATCACTGGCTTTACTCAATAAAATATAACAAAAACAAACTGACGATGCCACCCACATAGGTGGCTAGCTGTCTATGCTTTTGTTATATTTTATTGTTGAGTAAAGCCAGTGATAACACGTTGAAGTACAAGCTAGATAAGTTGCACCATATTTTATCCTCTTGGTTGTGTTAGTGCCTTGTAGTTCATGTTGAGGGACGTTTCTGTTGAGTGACCAGACGTTGCCTGTGCATGTACTGCCATGTCTTCATCGCGTGGCAAATACTGTGCTTAAACTATGAAGGATAACATGGAAATTTAATGAGAGAAAGAGAAGCCAACAAAGTACGAAATGATCAAGAAGCATGACATACCAAGAAGCACACTGTCTATGTATATCCGCAACAAGAGACCAATTGATAACGCCTAAAGAGGCTGAAAATTATGTGAACGACCGAAAAATTCGGTAGTAGCCATCTCACGATGACTGTCGACAGCATTGAATCAATATAGTGACACAATGTAGTGCCCCCATCAATGTTGCCACGTATCGCAATGTAATTGAGAGCGTCGTCGTGCCTATTCCCTGATGGCCTCTTACTTTCAGCAGGACCACAGCCCCATCCATATGGCCAAATCAATAACATGCTTGCTGGAGCAGCAGAGAGTGATGCTGTTGGAGTGGCCTCCCCAAAGTGCCGACATGTACATATGCGTAAATATGTGGTGTGAAATGAAGAAGGCAGTCTCGCGGTGGCCTTTTGAGCGCAACTCCCAGGACGCGCTGTGGGTCGCCATACAAGAGGAGTGGGAGTGCCTACGGTTAACATTGCGACCCATCTATTCGACAGTCTTTCTCGAAGAATGGAAGCCGCTGGAGGTGACTTTACCAAGTACTAAACTTCAAATAGCAGCTAAAATTTTCTTGCGGAAACCATCGTGGCTTCACTTCGGCAAGGTCTTGACGAAGTTGATAAAGAAGCCCGATGTATATCTTTTGCAGATTCCTGCAGTCGCCTGCAATAAAGGCTTTTTTTTTTTTTCATTTCGTCCTTTCCTCTTTTCTTTTCCTAATTATGATAACTTGGGCCTTTCCACTCACTTTGGTGCACAACTGTTTCAAGGTATGGCATAATTATAATGCGCATGGCTTCACTATAGCGCCAGCCTAACACGCCAGTTTATTTTAATGCACGTGACCATAACAAGTCACATTTATTAATTCTATGTTTCGTGCCCACACGCCGGAAGCACTGCGACGCTGGAGTAAAAGCGAAGCGCTGCAGCTTTGGAAGTGAAACAGCCTAATGCGCTCAGCACACACATGCCGGCCACCGTCGCGGCTGCCAGCGATACTGCGCTGCACGTTGTGTACGCGACGGCACAACGTACTCGGGCATAGCAGCGTTCATAACGGCCACAAAGCCCAGCTCCTCAACAACACTGTAAGAATGCATCCCGCGCACTATGAATCCGGCAATGGCCTTTGTCATTTACTGTGCTTTTGGCCCCGTATGTTTCAGCTTCGTCTTGAACCGGTCAGCAACTGAAGGCTGTTGCACATGAGGCTTAGCAGTAGACTTCACGCTTTTCCGCGCACAACATTTATTTTCGTATGTTACGAAGACATCTAGGTGCCTCTTTAAATGTGTCGCCAGAGTCGTCGTAGTCCCCGTTGGCATCTTCAGAATGGAGTGGAACTTCAGACACTGAGCTTCTTGGCCAGGCGGGACCTTTACAAAAAAGTTCCATATCGGGTTGGCACCCGTGGACGCATTGGCCATGTCACTTGACTGAAGTAACTGATGCACACTGAAGTTCACGCGTGGAGTGTGATCAACACCTGCTCACTGCACGCGTGCCACACGGTAACCAAACAATGAAACGGGAGCCTTGACGAACGTGCGTGTAAGATGGCTATGAGAACGCTCTGAATGTGGCTTAGCTTGTCTTGGCTCCAGATGTCGTCAAGATGTAGGCCTGATGTCAATGGCACTGCCGCTTGCCTAACGAAACCGAAACTCCTGATAGTACTTGCACGCAGTTTTGATATTCGTTCACCTCGAATACTTCGAAATATCGGCAATTTTAAATTCGGATCGAAGCGAATTCGAATACTGTAATATTCGTTCGAATATTCGAAGCGCTCGAATATTCGCACAAGCCTATTGCTATCGCAATGAAAGTAGGAGACACACTGTACGATTCGGCGTCCGATACAATTGTACCCGCTGGACGCCAAATCGTACCGTGTCTCTCCTACTTCAGGGCAGCAAGTTCAGGGTGCGATCATTATGCGAGGAAAAGAAAAAACAGACTTCTTGATTCGAAAAGTGGGGGGTTCGTTCATTATGCGAGTAAATATGGTCGTAGATATTCCGTTCTCGAATCGAATTATTCAAACATTCACTATTTAATTTTATTCGGTGATATTAAAGTATTTGCACCACACTGCTTTCTGGAGCTTTCTCTTTAGTGCTGAGAATCTTTTGACAAGCTTTCTTCATGTGTACTGCTGCCATTCACTGTACACCTCAGTATACACAATGTGTGCAGAGGTCGCTGCCAGGATTCTGCAAGGCTAAGACTTCATACCCCAAACATTGAAGCTGTACGTCGTTGTCAGCGCTGCGTCGGCTGAGACAGCAGTTCTGGGATTTGCATTATTCTCCGCGACCTAGACTAGTGTTCCAGTCAACCGTAAATTTAAAGCATTGCACTCGGTGCAGTCTAGATGGGACTTTTCAAAATTGAGATCAAGCGTGAGTGTACCATTCAGATCTGTCTGTACAGGCACTGTAAGCACAGGTGTTACTCCTACAGGCCTGACCGTAAAACAAAACAGCCAGAAAACATACCTTGGGATGCAACAGTGCAGTTCAAGGCATAGCCATGAACAAGCATGCTCTCACGAGCACTGCGGCCATGTGCCTTCAGAACATTGACAGCCTTAATGGGGTAGCGGAAGCCCCCCTTGCCATCGGACACCTTGATGGCATTGGCCGCATCCACAACCATGTTTGCAAAGAAGTCCGAATCTCTGAGACACACAGTCAAGGAAGTATGCACACGAGTGAGGTGCACGTGATCTTAAATACGAGTCACTGCCTACACCTCGACTGCTCAAAATCAGGGCTACCAATGTCTTGGAAATACTGATTGCCACTGATGACCTAGAATGCAGCCATAAATACATCCTAAAGGGAATGAAAATGTACACAACCAGTCGATTATTTTAGCTGATTGTTCCTTTTATTCATCTTGGTACTGAAATCTCTGACTTTAGTAAGCTGTTATGGCATGAGCCTGTTATCTAATAAGCTTAGTGTTTCGACATTTGGATAAAATCCATGGATGGTATTGTTGAAAGATGTACTAGTAATCAAATGCAGAGCCTTTACCCAAGCAACTAGAGTGTGCACTTGAGTTTTTCCAAGAGTGGTTTTCTCTTTCAGTGGATTCTGATCGGCTAAGCCAGTGGACAGAACACCCAATGGTCCAGTCAGGTGTTGCACCAGACGTCACATTGTGCAAAAGTGTTTCACTCAAAGTGATTGACCAAGAATGCAGCCCGTTTACACTGAGTAAAATATTTTCTGTGAGATCTGTGCAAGGTGCCCAAAGGCAACTGTATGCGTCAATACCATCTCTTCCTTTGGCTCAATGAGAAAAAAAAGAAGAAAAGGTTTAAGTTTCCAATTAGCAATTCAGGGTGAGACAGTGCAAGCATTTCGATTTCTGAATGTTTGCTCGTGCGTTTGTGAGTCGCCAGCACCGTGCTTTCATCAGCATAGCGAGGCAGGAGCACAAATTGAACCCCCCCTACTCAGTGATGCAAGAGGAAAAGCAAGATGCTTGCATGACACCACAGGAAATCAACCTGAGCAGGATGAACTGTGCTATGTGCTCTACGTGATTTTTTTTAAAATCTGCTCAAACTCGAAAAAAAATGCCACTGGACAAATTATTAGAGGCTGACATTTCACTGTTCCTGCAGAGCACATATTTTTCATACTCTACATGTTAGGTAGCAGAATAAGCTCTGCCACAGTGGAAAGTGCAGTACGAGGCTAAGTGACATCCCCAGAAATAAAGCGAGCAAAACAATACACCCAGCAAACACGCCGACAAAAAGATTCGTCACACTATAAACCAGGAAGCCCTTCAAGCAAGACATGCCTGCCCCCTCATTGATGTAGCATGGACAGTTTTTCTTCACAGCACAGGTTCAGGCCACTACTCTAGTAATCATTGGGGACACGTTGAGGCAAGGGCTTGTAAGCATAGACAGAGGATGTGCGAGACCAGGCAATGCACAAGAGCAATGTACCTGGAAATGGTATTGACAAGAGTAATAATTGTACATGTAATTACTCGCTCATGAATTGATTCAAAAGCGAAGAGAGTCACAAATGAATGTACCATCACTCAGTGGCAGGAATGTTTAAAATGCTTGTGCAGAATTATTTTTGCGCCATATTTTTACAGCATAGCAGATAATCCCAGTAATAAGTGATGCTCATTATCTACAGGGACACCTAGTTGCAAGTTATCAGTATTTGGTGTGTAAATTTATGCTCGTCTTTGTAGTGATGCATTTTGATTATCCTGCTGGACTAATTGCACAAAGCCAAAGACCCACGGGTGTGGCCCACAAGCAAGGATACGGCCCGATCAGCTTGGAGGACATGGCTGTCTTGGCAGCATTCACCACACTCTCGTGGCCCAGTTCTTCGACTGACGTGGTCAGGTGCTCCTGGATGTACCGGCAAGCCTCTCTGAGGGATTACAAGAATGGCACATCGTGCCATGCGAGATGTTATGGTCCAATGTAAAACCCACAACAGCAGGCACCCGGTTGTGCATTGCACACTTTTTCCAGGTAAGAATAGTGTATGCAAGCTTAAAACACTTCCTTAATGCTAACAAGGGATAACAGGTGGTGCGTGCAGTTATCTCTTGCACCATAAAGTACAGCTACTTCCAGGCAATTTCTACGTGGCAAATATTGATAACAATCCATGCACTCTCAAGCAGCTAGTATATTCGTTTCTATTTTAATACTGCAATATACCACTCTCAAAAAGCAACGTTTGACCCATGGAGGAAGGAAACCCCAGGAGAGGCCCTGGCCAGCACGAGCGTATTGGAGAAGGTGTGGCGGAAGTCACGTGCTGTTTTTCGCAAAGGAGCACTGGGATGGGTACCCCAAATGTCAACGTTGCCATGACAACCGCGCTCCTGAAGCTTCGCTGCTGCTCTCAGTCTCTGAAAAGTGCGATAAGATTTTTCCGCCGGTGTCTTTCCCGCAGCACCTTTTGTTCGCGAGAAAAGCTGACTTTGGGGTTTGGTGTGTAAGCTTGAAAGTTGTGTTGTGTGAAAGTTGGGTCTGTGAGTGTGAGTGTCGGCCAGCAACAAATACACTCAAGCAATCACGGCGCGGGTCTTCGTCGTCTTCTTCAACGTGCCACGGAAAAACACAGGAGCGCGTCTGCTTCACTAAACCTGCTACAGAAGTGTCGCAAGATTTGTTTTGACGCGCGTCGGCAGCACACACTTCCGGCTGCTCGTAACAATGCAAGTTCAAAGTTCGCGCCCATCTGCTCTGGCGAGCTGCAGAACCCCTGATTGGAGGCGCAAAGAGAGGTGGCACACCAACATGGCTGCACTTCCGGCTTCAAAAAAGTGATGTCAGGGCCTCTCCTGTTTTGTTTCCTTCCTCCATGGTTTGACCCAAGTTTTCAGCTGCCCTTTTTAAAGCAGACTTCCCCACATAGCTTTACTCACTTGCAAGCCAGACGGTAGCCACTGATGATGGATGTCGGGTGGATTTTACACTTGACGAGCTCATCTGCATTTTTCAGCAACTCGGCAGCAATCAGAACCTGGTGCAGTAATATACCACAAAAATGAAATACCAATGGAAATTGTTATATGCAACTACGAAACACTTGTAAACTGAGCGTGAGTAATGATTACAACCAAGGCCCATACAAATATTTGCCACAACAACCAGCCCCTCGTGGTTGCAGCATAAAACTTTTCCCGCAAGGACAAGGCAGGATGCCGATTTATTAACCAATGGCGACAGCAGAAAGTTACCAACATTCACATTTATTGAATTGTTTCTAAGCACTCACGTCCACCAAATGTCCAACTAATACTCGTGCCACAGGGGCCTAGGAAATAACATAATCTTGCTCATGCCTGAAATTTTAAAGCCTTGTGTGATACCACACAGATAAACCTTATGTCAGTCACTATTTAATGCGCTCGCCAGCAGTGCTGCCAACTCAAAAATAAGAAACCCGCAGCAACAGGAACCTCCAAAACCCGCTAAATTCAATATTTGTACCCAAGACGCCGAGAATTCCTACCCAAGACGAAATTATTTCTTTATTGACTAGAAACTATGGATTCAACTTTAACAAAACACTTCTTTCTTTCCTTACTAGAAACTGCTGATGACTGCAGGCACTTTCATTCACAGAAAGATGTCGTCTGCTTCGTATTTGTCGAGCACTCAACGGGCGATTGTCCACTTGTGCCGCTGGTTCCAGGCAAGCTTTCAGTGCCGCGGCCGACGTACAGCCGATCAAATTTTTAACTAGCGTGCGCGAACGGCGACTTTCTGTGCAACAGCACCTTAATTAGGAAGAAACTTACAAATGACGATGCTATCTTCACGAGCTTTGTGAGCATTAGTTAACCTCTACCGTTTCGCAAGTTCGTTCCATCGTAATGCACTGGACAGCATAAAAAAATTAACGCATTTACATAAGCTAGCTAAAGATTTGGCCGGCTATAAATCTCCATCGCGCCGATCTTTTGCACTACATCTGCGAACAGTTCGTAGTTTGAGCAGCATTTACTCAGCCTTCGGAGTCCGGCTCGAACAGTTCAGATGGCATTTGTCATCTCTGTTGACATTCTGTTCGTCTGTTTACATTTGATAATGTTCAGCTGACTCAACACACGTTTGACCACTGCGTTTGACCAGGGAAGCACCAGCATGGATATAGATGGTCTGCTAGAGGGGCGCACTACTGGAAAACGGCCCCTTCAATGTGCTGGGCGTGTTCCGATGTTCGGCACCATGACACCTCAGTGACGTCATATGCGCACAGCGACCATTTTTTTCAGAAAAGAGTATAATTTTACGACTCTTCAGAAATAAAAATGAAGAACCACCAAGAACCGCCGCAAAAAAAGCTAACAAGACTTAAAATACTGCCGAAAATCCCACCTCCCAGTATACAAGCCCACTAAGCAGTGCAAAAACCCACTAAATTTAGTGGGAGAACTGCTGATTTGGTAACACTGCTCACCAGAACTCATTTGACTAAGAAGTGCATACTCTCGACAGCATCGCTTGCACAGTGTACTGTAATTTGAAGCCTTTGAAACAGCTTCTATCACGTAAAGAATAATTTATACATGACTTTCAACTACAATGCTTTTGTCAGGGGTTGTACTTGGCAACTTCTTCAGGTCGACAATGCAATGACTTTGACGTAGCAGGTGCCATTTTGCTTCCGGGCTTTGTATTTAACATGCAATGATGGCCAAAGTTGCTGTGGTCGGTTGCAATGTTGTAAAAGACAATAACAACAAACTGATCCCCATAGTGGTATGCCTATTTTTGTTTCACTATTCATGAAGGCAGACTAAACTTGTAAACGCCATGGACTCAGGGGCATGGTTTCTGAGCCTGACAACCGGCTGAGAGACGACACCGAACAGGGAGCACCGCCTTTACTGAGCTGCATCCAGGCTTCAAGTACAGTGGCATGCAGCTCCCCAAACTGAGCACCATAATGACAACGGCTGCACACGGCGCACCCCACAACGCAAATTTCATTTTTATTTAGTGCTCTAAAATTGCTCACTTTGGACGCTGTAATCAGCATCAACGTGTCAAACTTAATTAAATTTACATGCCCGACAGGTCTCCCCAACAAATGACATGAGGGAACTTTATTTTCCTGTGGAAAGCCCTATGTTTATTTAGTCCCATGAGCTCTTTAGTCATGCCTCCTCTTAATGTACAATGCACTTTCCCAAAACGTTTCTGATATTAGTAGTATGTCATTCAAGAAGGCTTTCCCCGATGCTTTAGCGGCGGTGTCTGAGACAAGAAGCAAACTGAAGCAGAAGCTTCAATACTGGAAGGGCACATATGATGCGTGAATTTTCAAGGCATTCGTTTTACTATCGAAAAGAACCCTTCTGATGAAGTTTGTGCTTTCAGTACAAGCAAGGTGTTGCAGTTGTGTAGGAAAGTCAACCTGCTGTAGCGGTTGATGGACAGAGTCCCTAGGCTCATGGTTCCTTGTGGTTCACAAAATGGACAATTGTGGTTCTCAAAGGGACACTAAAGTCCCCGACATGGACTGTTTAAATACCATTCCAGAAACCTCGCAACACTTGTTTCGTGCAAGTAAATGACTTAGTTTACGAGAAAATTGCAAATGAAGGGTCCGAATACCTTTATGGCAATTCAGCTCTCCCACCAAGCCAACCAGGAAGTGGTGACGCTGCATATGCCATCACCGCCCTTTGTTGCCGTCGGTGAGTAAAACGGCGCACCACAGAACGCAGCTTTTCCCGTTCACATCATGTACTATCGGCCAAAAAAGTTTACAGACCATGGGATCTCAGAAAACACTAAATATCCGAGCAGCCTTTAAAAGTAACCAATAAAATTGTACATCACAATGTTGTTCGCGTATACCAGTAGAGGCAGGAATTGGGAATACCAGGCTGCGTTTTGAGGCTACGGAGATATTCAGCTTTTTTCCAGATCCCTTGGTCCATAAACTTTTTATGTCAATAGTACATGGGTGTACATGTTCGTGAGAAATCAAAAATTAAAAATCAGGAAGCCTCTAACAGAGATGATAAGTGATGCCTCGTCCACTGAGGCACGGATGCAATTTTTTTTATTTTCTCCCCTACGATAATCCTTTGCAAGTGAACAATCAAGGCTTTCGTGTTTTCGTATCTAGCAGTGAAAATCTTGTGTGCATTACTATCGAGGGCAGCTTAGAATAGACTAAATAGGATACCTCTATCCTCTTATTTCACCAAAAAGCAGGCCTAAGTGCCATCCTTGCTAAATAAATGTTTTGTCATCATCAATATGACGCCTTCGTGGCATTTCCTGTTATGTATGAAACCGAGCACAGAATGAAATAGTTTGTGACCTTCCTTGGCCGGCAGAAAGAACACTATCTCTGACTTCCTTTCCCAACTCCAGTGAGGCTCCATGCAAGAGAAGAGCCACGTGCTAAGTGGCTCAAGAGTGGGCATCTCCTAATCCACCTCAATGCAGCTGAGCAAATGTAATGGCATCAGCTGAAGGCATTGTGCAGCTGTACTACAGTAGTATGCCTAGCACTTAGCCCGCAGTTCTTACAACCAGGTTTTCGCATTTTTCAAGAAACATGCACTTAATAAGCATAGAACCAGCAGAATATGGCACTGGGCACCTGGGTCTTACTTTTCGAAAGCAAAGGAAGCACGTATTATATAAAATTTTCTTTACTGTCCCTTTCCTTTTGTCCTAGTGCAGTAACTAATAATACCTGCCCATTTTATGACCATTTCTTTTTCCTTTGTGCCCATAAATCGGGAGCCTACCATAGAAAAGCACAGGAGAATACACAGCCAATAGTGCTGTTTTAAACAATAAGTTGTGCCAAAGGGAAACGTAAAATAAAAGCCATACCACAGATGTGGTCCCATCACCAACTTCTTGGTCCTGCAAGTCTGCAAGCTCAACCAGAACTTTGGCTGCAGGATGCTCAACCTCCAGCAGCTTCAGTATAGTTGCTCCATCATTGGTGATGGTCACGTCCTGAAAGACGACAGCTTGGAATTATGTGATGAGCTGCATCATCACATGCCCTAAGGCTGAAGCTAAATTCATTTATAGAGCAGTTCCAGTACAGAAACCTCACATCCCATTAACATTTTCAATACAAGCAGGATATTAAGCGAACACATTCGTGTCAAGAAATGTCAGCAGTTGCTACTAGAAAACGCCTCACCCCTATGTCATCGACGAGCATCTTGTCAAGGCCTAGAGGCCCCAAAGAGCTCTTCACAATGTTGGCAATGGAGCAAGCCGCCATCACTGTAAGAAAAGAAAATTAAAAGTAATGCATAAGACTATCGACGCAGCACATTTGTTGACTGCAGAATTTAATATTAAGAGATATCGATTTAGTTGTTAAAGGGGCCTCGAAACACTTTTTATCCACGTAGAAGAATGCATTTGAAGTTAAAATATACAATTTCAGAGATACCTTGCAGCATAAAGTACTTCAATGCATTTAATAGATGCAGAGTTATTGGCAATTAAAGATCGCCTATGATCCCCCTCATGGTGCCCCCGCTCCTTATGTGCCTTGCACCACGAAGGCTACGGTGGAGCAGGAAGTGGCCACAACGCTACACCTTCTGAACGTCAGCCGGTGCGCACAGTTCAAATTTGATTTTGGACGTTCACGGAGGCACCATTTTTTCAAATTTTGGCATCTACAACGCACCAAACTTGGAGGCTATCCCTGAATTTACGGCAGAGTTCTTGGACACGTCGTCTTATGTTTGCTCGTAACGAGTTTCGACCATGATGGCAACACACCTTGAAGGTATGTAACTGGGGAAGCAGACGTTGCAGTCGGATTTTTGCGCTCGGGCAGGCTCACCATGCGCCTAGAGTCACGTCTTCCACAGAGACCACAGAGCAGGCGGTTGCCTCATCGTGAGTTGTCTCATACTGCGGCCTCCCTCGCGACGGCCGCAGTATCTACGTAGCATAGCAGGTGTAGCTACATGCAGCTGTAGTGCGTTTGCTATGTGAACTACAGGGCTGGAGTGCACATTCGCATTCATGTGCTCCAGTCTGGTCATGCTACATGGTGCAGACTGGCTCTATCGTGCACCAGCTTGACCCAAAAATAGTAGCCACATTCAAACGACACATATAGAAGCGCTGTCAATAACTTAATACGAAGCAATTTCTGTAAATGCATCTAGCCAAAAGTGAGTGCATGCTGGGAAGTGTATGTGTGGTCTGACCTTAAGTTTTAAGTGGTTCGGGGCTAGTTGAGTGTTCAAAATTTATAGAAATTAGCGAGAGCCAATGGCTATGACATCAATAAGCAGTGTGGCCCAAGTTTAGTTTCTACTGCAACTGAGCGTGAGCAGACGATGGGCTTCTTCCAGAAGTATGTCATTCTTACTGCAATTCGAAATGACAATTTTCGCTCACTACAACCTATTCAGTAAAGTGCGTCAATAAATATGCACAATAACAGCAGGAAGAAGTGCACTGATCCAAACAACATTTTTTATTGAAGTCAGTTATCAGTGTATCGCAGTGCTCTGCGAAAATCTGCGCGTCAAGGAGCCGCTGTTGGCAGCCCTGAAAGGGTGAGAAGGCCTCTGTTGAAAACGGGGTGTTTTGAGAAAGAGGTGACTTCATGCTCTGCTTCCAAGCCCCAGGCGCCGCACACGAGTGAGAAATTTGGCTGAGATACTCTCAGCAGCATATGCTATCTGCAGAATGTGTTTTTTTCACCAAGCCCGAGGGGTGGTTCAGGACCTCGTTAAAGGGTTGCCAAGAGAAACACTGAATTGGTTTAGAGTGATAACATATACTTTAAATACTCTACTTTCATTAATTAGCCTGTAACGGGTTGATCATTGAAAGAGAAAATAAAGGCCAAACTTCTATTTCTTGAATTTTGCGCTGATTACCACAGCGCCGGTGCGTCAGTGACGTCACGGATTTAAAAATATATGCGCGCATATGGGCCATTGTGGCTTAGTAAACGTTCCCGAAAGTTGTTTTCGGCTCTTTTAGAACACAATATAGTCCATCTTTATCTATAGCAAGTTTACTAGGCCCGAGTAGATGCCGTCAAAATCCATGACGTCATGGCGAGCTGATGCGAGAACTTCACGGTGGCGTTGCCACTCGTCTGTAGTTCTTGCCTCTTTCGGGCTTACCAAGCCTCCTCTAACGATAACAGTGACTTTTCATTGATACAACTCCTGTTTTCGGTTTAGAGAGAGCCGTCCACAGTTGTCTATGGTCGGTGACAAACCAATGGAGAAGCAAACACACCGCTGTAGAAAGTTTGCATAGACGAAGCCAATTACGTTCGCTCATTTCCGCGGTGTCATAGGTTGGAGGCATCCCTTAAGAATTAGGTTTTGAAGCATGGAGAGAAGGTTTAGAGTGATAACAGTGCAGCTTTGAGGTCATATCTTGAACTGATTTCCGAGGTTGTTGAGCGCCAAGTCGGTGTGCTGCAACAAAGAAATCTTTTTGGGGTTTTACATGCCAAAACCAGTTCAGATTATGAGGCACGCCGTAGTGGAGGGCTCCGGATTAGTTTTGACCACCTGGGGTTCATTAACGTGCACTACAACGCAAGCACACTGGTGTTCTTGCATTTCGCCTCCATCTAAATGAAATCGATGCCTATGCGTTACCGTCTGGTCTGAGAAAACGCTGGCGAAAAGCTAAATCTGCGTGAACGTGCAGGCTACACACTGTTCGGGCCGGTAAGTTGAACCTAGTAGCTGTTGTGTTCATCGCTCGAGCGCTTTAGGCAGAAGAATGGACGTCCGCACGCAGGATTTTTCATATACATGCACTACTAGTGTACATGGCAAGGTCTTAAGACGTGCTTGAGGTGTACGAGACTTGTGAGCCCTGCCGCTCCTCCCACAACATTCCCAAAACTTGTCGACAGAAAGGCGTGGCGTTCCACCTGTTCTGCAACTCCTTAATCGCAGACTAGTAAAGGATCGAAGATATCTACATCGCCCAAATATATGCATCGCAAAAGAACGTTACAGATTTTGCGCTGGTATGCGAAAACCCCTAATTACATAACGCGTGGGTGCGGGTTGGGCAGTGGTGCTGCCATATATGGAAGTTCGCAAATATGACACAGTGGAAGGAATGTTTCAACACGTTTAGCGAGGCAAACAAAAGGCAACGCACGTCGATCGGCACAGAATGGAGTAATTTTTGAACAGCTGCAACACCTACTATACACAAAATTAGCGTTTTTTCTATACACAATTGTTCGACCGCACACGTGATGGCTAGTATACAAGCACGAGTTTGACGACCGGCACACGAATACGAGGAACATACCATTCTGAGTTCGCACCGAGGCGCCAGAGGATCGTTTCCCTGATACTGAAAGTCCTGTGCCAACAGACATTATTGACTATTGTTGCTGTTAGGAATAATCCTAACTACCGGTAAACCACACTACAAAGACGGCTCACGCCAGTGCACTCGATGTAAGGCCTGGTCTTTTTTCGAGTGTTCCACACAAAATTAGTGATGCTAGAGGGCAATGGTAGTTGGTTGTAAAATAATTTCAACAAAAACTGTTACAAGTATTTATTTTAATGTTTTTTTATAAACAATTGTTTTTTTTGCATTAAATCTGATGATGTATGAGGACCACGGATTAAGACCAATGAAGGAGACTGATAGCTCATCGTAGCGTAGGCGTAGTCGCTGTAGTAGCCTGTAGTAGACGCGAGTAAATCCTATGTGGCGCGCGTGGCGCGGTGCGGTCCAGAGACCACTCAGCACATCCTAATGGAATGTGACGGGATCCACCCAGCGAGAACCGTAGGTAACGTGCAACTCCCAGAAGCGCTTGGGTTTAAAGTGGAAGGGAACATAAACAGATCAGCCGTAGAGATCAGCAAGAGACGATTAGAGTACTGGTGGAAAAAAAGTAGGGAAAAGATGGATGCGACCTGATCTCTTAAAATCATAGGCAGCGGTACAAGGTAAATTTTTGAAAAAGAAAAATAATGATAGGTATACAAAAATGCAAGATAAAGAACATGTATAGTATACCTGATTAAATCAAGCAGGCTAGGTGACTATTTGTCGCCGCCCCGTTTCAAAGGGGATGCCAATAAATCATCATCATCATCATCAGGTGTGATGTAATGGAAGGTGCTTGGCGCGTTCAATGCATGCTCATACACTCTAGCACTCTAGTCCTCACGTAACGTTATGAAGTTACGACATGTTCTGTTATTCTACAACTTGTGATTAATCGAGGCTTTTTTCGTTGTAGGGGCATGACTCACGAGTGGCGACCGCTCATTACGCGAAGCTGCCTATTTGAACTCGGGCATGAAAACCCGTTCTCCCATCTTCGTATAGCGTCGTCGGAGTTTTTGGAAGAAATAAACGAGCGCGGCGTTTGTCCGAAATGTCACAAGTCGCGCATGTACTTTTGCTACACGTGCCTTACTGCAGTCGACAGCATTCGCGACAGAATTCCATACTTAAAGGTAAAAGAGAGAAAAAAGCTTGGTGTATTTGGTGTATCATGCATGCCAATGTAAAAACAGGTAAAGTGAGAAACTTCGATGAAGGTGTTATGTTTGGTAGCTACAAAGTATTTAAGTTCACCAACATGGTGCAACGGTGAATAGTACAGAGCATTACATGAAGCTAGATGTGAGAGCGACGTGTTTTGAGAATGGGCTACTACTGGCTAGGCGTTAGTACTCACCAACAAATGCAGTGCTTTATCCTTCATATTGGGCATTAAAGCCAAATGTGAACGCTTCATTCCCTTTGCATCTGTCACAACAATGTTTTGTAAATTGTGTAATGCACATATTTTTTAAAACGTCACAGAAGTGATGTCTGTTGGTGCCGTATTACATGCATCTTTCTGTTTTCTGTATCATTCGAGTATGAATGAGGGAACTAAGGTCAGCTCCTTAGTTCATGTTTTACTTGCTCCAACGAGTTGAGGTGTGCTAACCGGAATGAATGTGTTTTCCAGTTGCCCATACAGATTGCTATTCTGAAGCATGCTGGCGAGGTTGATGGCAAAAGTACTGCAGCTCACTTAGCTGTCCTTGCTCCGGACCACGTGAAGATGTACACATTTCCCAATATCCCAGCTTTCGACCCAAGTGATGTGAGCATTACACTGTTTATCATTATAAACTCAGTGCTTCCGTAACAGGCAAACATTCTAATTTTTAACACATGCCCTTTGCCAATTGTTTCTTATGGCTTCTCTGCGGCAAAATGATAAAAACAAAATTGGCTAAATCTGGTTGTTTCTTAATAATGATTCACTTGATTAATCACAAATGTGCCATTGTACACACGCGCTGATATTTCATCAAGTTTTGTATTCTACAAATCACTGAACTATGTTCTTCGAAGCTACTATGCATGTATAACATGTACTCTAACATGTATTATGTTGACAACATAACAATGTTATGTCGTCAACAAATGTTTTGTTTATGTATAATGTACGGCAGCACATTCCATAGTGTCTACTTTCATGCCACACTGTCTTCAGCAGGCAGTCGCTATCATGCAATATGCCGTGCTATAACAATATTCTTAATTCCAGTAATATTTATTTGGAGGAGACATTGCAGGAAACACTGATAAGCACACTTCATCTGCTGATATTGTTTAACCATTTTAGTAACTGAGTGGCTAAGTGTGATTTATACAGGCATGAATGTTTTTTACAAGTTTACCTGACTATATGAATGAATTTCTGATGGTTCACCGATGTGTTGATGCACCAATTGCGATAATGTGTTCTTTTGAAGTAAATTACAAACTATTGGACCATCATTATGCTGTTTCTCATTATGAAATCGAATGAGTGCACTTGTTTTTCTTCCATGGAAGGGGTAATGGCATTATTGCGTGTAAATTGATGCAACCTAACTTCTAGATTTGCTTTATATGTATGCTCTCGTGTGGTTCTCACGAGACCAACTGGTGCAGGGTGGCATTGAATCTGCAAAAAAAAAAAAAAAAAGTTTTTTGCCCTGCCTCTGTTCTTTGTGATGTTTTAATTCTTTATTGTGAAACAAAATAAATGTGTCACATTTCATATTTCTCTTGGTGAGCAAAACCGGCATTAACCTCATGTAGACATAAAAGGAAACTGCCTGTCAATCATGATGAGTAGTGATTGTGCAACAGCCTTGTAAGGAGCATCGTGCTCATGGGCTGTTTGAACCTACGGACTTGAGTCAAGCTTGGCCTTACTTGAGACCATGAGAGCGAGGAGCAAGGAGCCCAGTATTTTGTTAATTACAACTACTTGAGGCCCGTGTTTTATGCCTTTGAGACACACTGCTTATTCAAAACTACAGTGAAGTTGCATCACTGGTTGAGGAATAGTGAATTCTGTGTACATAGTGTACATAGTGTACATAGGTCAAATGTCTCTCTGTTTTACGACTATGCTGTTAGTTTTATTATTTTATTTATAGCTTAAAGTCAGCTTTTATAGTTGGTTTATAGATAGTTACTATAGGTTGTAGCTATACCTCAATGTTTATTAGTTTAATATTTGATTCTGTGGTACCAGAGTTAACAGCATCAAACTGGAGGTGTTTTTTAAGCATTGGGGGCAAACCTGAGCTGTCTTATCAGAAAAGTACGAATTTTGTCTAATGCTCTGTGATGATTAAGGTATGTTGCAAGTGATTACAAGCTTTCAAAACAACTCCACGACCTGGAGCAGCCTGTGCACTGTGCATTCTTGTTTGTGAAATAGGTGTTGCTGCTTTTTCCTGGAGAGAATGCCCAGCCCTTCGAGAAGCTGTGGGAGAGCAGGCAGAATGGCCAGACAGCTGGCCCATGTGTCATTTGTGCAAAGGAGCATTTCAACATTCCTTGGAAGACGTTAATATTTATCGACAGGTATTTGTCCCTGCTGTGCATTTTTATTCTGGCATCAAAGTTTTTTTTCTTTTCAAGCATACAGTGGTATTAACAAGTATGTTAACTACATAGCACTCCTTACTAGTACATAGCTCCTTATTTTTGTATATGATAGATGCTTACTGAGGATGACGGAAATTTTTAGTGTGGGCTGTTTTTGTAATGATGGTTTTCTTTTGTTCCTGTTAATCTCAGGAGGCTTTTTGGTTGTAGAGATTTTATGTCACAGAGGTGCGGCATTGCTGATGTTTTTCTGAGCAAAATATGTGGCCCTATCCATAATGCAGTCGACTTCTGTTAAAACGACTCTGACGGGACAGCCGAAAGTGATCGAATTATCTGGCGGGGGTTGAATTAAACAAAATGCAGGAAAAATGCCAAAACATACTGCTGATTCATTTGGCAGTAATTTGGCAATGATTCATTTGGCAGGCTAATACGCCCCCCAAAACCACACGCGCGCCTACTTTCTGTGTCCAAAGTAGAAATCTAACACGCACCTCATTTTTTAGCAAGATATATTGTTGGACAAGGGCGGCAGGTTTCCTAAAGTCAGCTTTGCAACACATTTTTTTAAAGTCAGCTCTGCCGCAATACATCGAGGTTATGTGGTAAATATACGACTGTTGCGAAGGTGGTTTTGGTTTCGGGTACAATTGCACCGCGCTGGCTATATTCGGCCCAATTTTCTTTTAAAGACATGAAGGCGTGCATTAGAATCTGGTGAAAACCGCAATCAGACATTGTGAGTTACGGTTATTGCTTAGAAATTTTCCTAGGGGGGGCTCGAAATAGGCATTTTCGAGAGATGACCTGTGTTCAATGCATTCACTCTCCCCTAAGCCCCTCTGAGACAGACGCTGCCACTAAAGAAGCCGCTATCGGGGCCTCTATAGGGATCAGGTGCATGCGTTGTGACTGGTCAAGTTCAAATTATCCGGCGAAGGCCAATTGTAGGGTCAAAATAATGAAAGTTCGGGCCCATAGAAATGCATGAACGCCGGCCGGGATCTTTGGTTTTTCTTGAATTAACCGAAAAGTTGAATTAACTGAATTCGAAATAGCGGAAGTCTACTCTATTACTACATGTAGATGAGCTTGTGCATGTCAACACAAGATGGTCGCCATTGGAGCTCAAGTTTCTTCACTACGTTCATTGTAAAGGTTCATGCTAACTTCAGCTCTAGCAGTTCCAGCCACAATGTAGTATGTAGCCACAACTGTTATATTGAGACTACGTAAATGCTCATGCCGTTGCTCAAAATGAGCTCTGATTGCTGTACGTTTCCACATTGTTTAATTAAAACACCCAATTACAGTGGACTCTCTTTAAGCGGAACTTCAGGGGACCAGTGAAATTGGTTCTGCTTATCAGGAGTTTCATTTACTGAGAGGCAAAACTTGAGCATTGCATGAATACAAAACCAACCAACCAACCATGAGGATGATGTTCCGTTTAAGTGGCAGTTCCGTTTAAGCGATTTCTGTTTATTGTGATTCCACTGTACATTCCATTTTGTGCATAAGAGGACATAAATGTGTAAAGAGTGCATTTATGTTTTTTGCAAATGTTTGGACTTTTTCTCCTAACTTGCATATTTCAGCCAAACAGAAACAAAAGTTTGCTTTGTTGAAACCATTACGAAGTCAGGCCTCTCATTTTAGCTGTTGGATTGATGTTACGTTTACTTCATTGTCTCTGATTATTTGTTATATCAGTGTTCATTATACAGGGTGTTTCTTTTTAAGACCGTGCAGAATTTAAAAAAAAAAACAAAAAAACATCCCCTGTGGCAGTTAGTGTAATTGTACTCCTTGAGCTGGATGACTCAAAGCGGCCTACATTACTCGCATGAGAAATCAAATTGTATAATTAATTATTTAACAAAAATTCACTAATTATATTTTTTATTAAATTGCATTATGGCACATGCTGCAATGCATTAATCGTACCTGGGGAATTTGCAAGGCATATCTACTTGGAACAAATTTTCAGGATGACACAAGTTTTGAGATATTCATTCTCCATGTCCATGTTGAAATATACGGGCATTCCAGTTGCTTTTATGCTTCAATGCATACAACGGCATTTTGTTAGAAAGGTAAGTGGAATGACAGTAGATTTTTACTGCAACTTTTATGGCGTATATCTTGAAACCTGTGCCACCCTAAGAACTCGTTCAAGGTGCATATGCCTTGCAAACTCACTGGCTAAAATTTGTTAATTGAAATATGTGCCGTAAAGTAATTAATTAAACATCGATTAGTGATTTTTCAATTTGTTGATTTTGCATATGTCAATGATTTCTCGTTCAAGTAATGACTGCTTCTTTTAGTAATTCAGCTCAGTGACTAGAATTATGCTATTTGCCACAGGTAATTTTAAAAAATTCTGTATGATATAAAAAAAAAACGATATACAGTCAATTTTTCTTATTTCGACCTTGAGGTGATTGACAGAATTGATCGAATTATTTGGCAGGTCGAATTAAAGAAGCAGAAATATTTCCCTAATACACCGCTGCTTCATTTGACAATATTTTCCAGGTTCTAACACGCACTTGCTTTTTATGGGTTCATAGAAAACAATGTGCGCCCAAATATACTGCGCACCGGATTTTTATTTTTGCATGCCACGGGTTCTAGCAATCAGAAACATGAGACGTTTTTGGAGTTTTATTTATGCTTATTGCCCATCGCTGTAAATATTGGTCGCTGTCCATGGACCACAGCCTGTGACTCTACTTGCGGTCTGCATTCCTCAAGTCACTCCTCTGCAACGCAAATAGAATGGTGTGGCCCACGCCTGGACTGAACCACTTCGCCAGTTAGTCTTGCGGCGATGCAAGTTTCAAGAGTGGCGAAAACACGTGTCGCGACTCTGTAGCCGCTAGCTTATTGTGTAAAATACTAACTGGTATTTTAACTAAAACATGTTGGCGGCTCTTGGTTGGGATTCATGATAGCAGAGTGCTGCACGGCAGGATGAGGACCGAGAAGAGTTTTCACACCCACACAGCTCTACTTTCAACTTTATTGAAAGGAAAAAGATTGGGGTAGCCGAAGGCACCCCAATCAAGTTGGTGGCTCTGCCCATGACGGAACTGTCAACTACATGCGCAAGAATGTCAACATTGAGAGGCGCACACCAAGGAACCGACACGTGCCAAACAGCTTAATCGCAATCCGCTTGCACTTATGCACGGCTATCTCGATAACTCGAGAAACCGCATATCTTTTTCTGATCACACCACTGAAGGCATGCTCACACACTTTTCTTTCATTTTTTTTTTTTTAATTTCATAAGCCTCAAGAATTTCTCTCGTCATTCTGCTTTGGGCCCGATACAAAATAGCATTTTTATCAAGGACCTGGACGCAGCCGAACTCCCAGCAATGCATGCCTAAACGGCCTGAAATAACTTTTGTGGCATTATAATTATGCTCTTTTATCATCATCATCATCGTCAGCCAGGGGCGTAGCCAGGTGGGGGGGGGCTGATGGGGGCCTCAGCCCCCCCCCCCCCCCTCCGAAATTTTTTCGTGCTGGCATGCACTGCCGACCAAAACAACCACTGGTGCTGGGAATCATTTTGGATTTTGTCTACAATGTCTTTTTCGCGCTCGAAAAGACATTCCGGCACGAACATTGGGAACTCGGACTGGATTTCGTGGCAATCCCCTTGCATCTGGAGTCATATAACGTAAGGAGCCCCATTCGAGCACAAACTTTCAATGGCTTCTCTATAGCGAGCGGGCGCGTTCTGCCTAAACGCGGTTTCGATTCTATGCAACAATCTACAGGTAATTGTTGGCATGCTGTGTCGACATCCTCTGTAGAGTCGCAATTTGAACATTCAACTGTGCGCTGAAAATAAAAACGGCAGAATGATATCTGATCGGAAATGAGGTTCCCGGCCCAGCTTCTAAATTTCCTCCAACATTATATTGCACTATGCGTTGTTATTACTTCTCTTTTTTTCTCCCTTACGTATTCGAACACACTGGTTTCTCGCCTGGTAAAGTCCAGGCGAGAATTCATGCATTGCTATAAATGAAATACTCGTTTAGTGCGAAGGCGAAAGCATGCCACTTTGGTTAATTCGACCCCCACCAGCGTCGCCTCGCGCCCGCACTAGTTACTAAAACTTGAAGAGACAAGAAATTGAGCAGACGGTGTTGCTCCTTCCCTATAGGTGTGAAGTTGCTTTACTTTACTGTTACTTTACTTTAATTTTGAAAACATCGATTTTCCTTTCACTCCAATACTGATCAGTCAGTGTTTAAGCATGTCGGAGCTCATCGCCGCATGACGGTCAAGTCGCTCTTCGAAAGCAAGAAGCAGAAATACACGACAGACCAATAGCGGCACCCAGGATCTCTGCCAGGGGGGGGGTTGACAGTTTGCTTTAGTTTGCCATTACCATCTAAACAGCACTAATTTCAATTTCTTCACGGGAAATTGTCAAAAAATACGCTTTTTGCACAAGTTTGCGAGTGTGCAGACGATTGCGCGTCTTACATCTTAGTTGCAGAACTCAAAGGCGCAAGGAAAGAAAGGGGGTTAAACAAAAGGGGAGGTTAATTCGGCCTCAGGGGCGAGAGGTTACAACCCCCTCCCTCCCCCCTCTGTCGGTGCGCCACTGCGACGGACTACTTTGAGCAATACAAATGACGTGAAATTGTTTTTTTTTTCTTGTAGAAGGCTACAGCGCAGAACTGACGAAGACAGGAGAGGCACACAAAATAACAGACACAGCGCTGACTTTCAACAATAATGTTAATTTTGACAGTGCAAAGCTAGTTTTATACTGAACACTTGACAAAAGGAAAAAAAAAACAACTAGAAGATCACACATGCACACAGAACCTGCTCATAACGCTATCGCACCCTGGCATTTGAATCTAGGAAGGTGAGCTCGTTTTTTACACAAGGCTATCAACGGACAGCCGATGCACTTATTTCCTGCACATGCAATTGCGGCAGCCTCAGTAATTTCTCTAGTAAGGCTGTATTTGCTTCTAGATAGAATTTTACATTTTTTGAAGACAGGTCTGCACCCACAGTCGCGACAGTGCACAACCAGATGACCTTGAATTGTGTTGTAAACATTGTTGTGGTGTTCTCTTAGCCGATCTATGGTGGCTAGAAGGGGCAGTGTGACGGGCACGTTATGCGCGCCTTGGGAGAGGAACGCACGAAACAGTGGTGCAAATTTTCAGTGCCTCAAGGGGCACTGTTGTTGTCAGGAGCGCGAAGAATCTCCAACGCAGCGGCCATCAGAGCGTTGACCTTGTGCTCCGGCTGCTACACGTGCAATCCTACTGACGTGATATGTCGGCGTGCGCGTTTAGTGAACGCGCTTGGTTGCTGTGTAAATGAAAGTAAATTTAGCTTTCACACTTTTCAGTGAAGAAGTGCGCAAAGGCATGTTTCTGTTTAGATCAGATGTACATCAGTGCTCAAATTCAGTGTCTGCGACAGAACATCTTGTGAGACGCCTGAGCCTGCTTATAGTTATAATGAAGTCAAGGTACCCAAAACGTAGACTTAGACCATCATCGGAAGATCCTGCAGAACTTGAGGCATTTCTTGTATTTTTAAACGAATAGGAACAAGCTTAAAAAAAATGCAGAGGTGAGTTCGTAAGCAAAAGTACTGCTGCCAGTGCTGTGGTCCTTGCTTAAAGCAGATTGAATGGCAGAGGCAGCACCATCAGTGTTTCCGACCTCTAGTGTATGCCCAACAATGTCTTGTATGCCAAATACAACACTGTTGTTTGTGCCTGCTGACGAAGTGTGGAGCAGAGCATTGACAACCTGTGCCGGGCAGTTTCCAGATTTTGGGGATCACGCGAGGTTGTAAAAACTTAGAAAATTTACTGTTATAAGAAATTGCTCTGGGCTTGCATGGTCATTAGTACCTGAATATTGCCTTATTATGCCGAAAAAGTTTTCGAGCTTGTACTGACTTAGTCTTGACGTCAACAGGTACTTGAACCACACCGAAGATGTGAGATACTGCATAAGTGAGAGTGTGCTGTGTATGGTAACATGCATGCCTTCAGCTATGCAGTAAAAAAAAGGCATAGCCGTCTGGTTTTTTACGTGGCTGGCTATGTAGCTAGAAAGTTTAAAATAAAAAGTTCTTGTGGCATGTGTGCATCAACACTAGCCACAAAACAGCAAGGCGTAGTGGACAATGAACATAATCAGCTTATAAACGTTTCGACTGTAGAGGTTTGTTGTGCACTGGGGATAACTTGGCATGCTTGTAATGACATTAGAAGAAGCGTTAACTTTTTTTTTTCTACTGAGAAGCGGCAGGCTTTCAGCTTGCATGATTTTATGTTCCTCAATACTGTAAAGCTTCATCAAGTTGGATGTCAAAACCATTGCAAAGAACTAACAGCACAAATATTTCAGTTTTTATGTGCTGACACGCTTGCATTTTTGCACCAAATTACTCAGCAAAGATTGAGCTGTACAGAGGGAAAAACAGAAGCTCCTTAAGCTGAGAAGGTGCCTGTAGGTCGAGACGAGTGCAATTTACACGCTGGAAAAAGTGCAATTACCGATACAATTGCAAATGATTAAACGGTCTAGTCCATGCTGTCCATGACTTACGCCAAATAAAGTCATAGCGCATTTTTTTTGTACTGTGTTCTTTATGACTAGCCTTGCAATGTAAACATATATTGACACTAAAAGCCGTGCTGGAACTTAATTTCTATTGAGTAATGAACTGCTAACCACATCTCGAATGTCATTTTCTGCCGGGTGGTGAACCGAGGTATGATAATGGTGACAGAATGTTTCAGCAAAACCAACTGGATGCGTCCAGCTTTATTATTATGATTATTATTATTATTATTATTATTACTACTACTACTAATGGCGACAAGCGGTTGCTGGTTATTTATGCTTCGCAGTAGCATGCAGTACCGCCAGAGTAAAGGCACATCGTTATCTTGCTGCACCCTTGTGAAGCACACGATTCAGTTTGTAATGTATAAATGTAGACCACTCTTCGGAACTTTTTTGAGTTCCGGCCCCGCAATTGGAATAAGTTTCAGTGGGAACAGCAGCGTGTTTTTAAAAATCAAATGTGGTGTATGACCAAAGAAAAATAATGCGATGCGCAGCATGAATTAAAATTTTATGCTGAATTGGAAAACTGTTGTTGACATGACAAATATTAGCCGACCTAGATTATCGTTGCGCTGAATTTAGTGCATCATATCATGGCCCGGATAACTTGGCAAATAAATAAAACCACTGAGGTGCACCATATATGCGAACATTAACACGCAACATCTGCATGCGTCGCAGAAAATGCGGAATTATAGCCACGCTGCTAAACGCGCTCCCAACGTGCGCAGCGCCACCTGAGCCGGCCGCCATGTTGCATTGCAATCTTGTGCAGCTCTTCGCTCCCGCCCGTCGCACTGCCCCTTCTAGCCACCATAGCCGATCGTTAATGCATCGACCGGTTTGCCCGATGTAGACTTTACCACATGATTATTACATTATTGTTGAAATTCAGTGCTGTCTCTGTGTTTTTTTGTGTGATTCTCCTGTCTTCGTCGATTCCGAACTGTAGCCTTCTACGATCTACAACCAACAAGCCCAACTGGTTACTTTGCTCGTTCTTTTTGCCGCCGTTTGTTGATTGAACCTTTCGGATAATTCGTCTAAATCTTGCGGTCCTGCAAGGGTCGAATTAACGGGAGTCGACTGTAGCATGATCCACGGAGAGTCCGTCCCAGAGTGGCTTTGCTTTTCTTGCACGCCGCTTCCTTGTGCTCGCACGGTCGTCATCTCCGCTGAAGTACGTGGAAGCAGACCAAGAGGATCTACCTTGACGCCAAGATTAAAGGTAATCCCCTATACGTTTAATGCAGCCACAGACATACAGTGCATGCTGAGGCGAATGTGGATTTCGCGTTGTGATGAGTGTCTCCTTTGAGGAGGCATTACGAGCACAAGCTGGAGCAGTACATGCGCCATGTGGCATCCGTATCTGCAATGTGCAGTTGGGCTGGAACACCGAGGCATCGCGTTTTGCCGATCAGCTATAACTAGTGTGCCTTTGTTGCGAGTAGTCCGTGCGTTGGATACAGTTCGGTTCCTTTCGAGCAGCGGGAGAAAAAAGGCAATATGTGCTAGCGGTTAAAAAAAAATGTGTATTTAGCTTTTGCATCTACAAGCTTGTAGATGCTTTGTACCAAGCCGAATTGCCATGAGTCGAGTGATATTTTGTCAGTGCTCACCACAAACTGAAAAGCCGAGGCGCATGAAAAAGCTCCGAGTGCTGTGAAAAACTCCATAGATGTGGCCCGTGTAGCGCAACACAGTGACTATACGGAGCTCAAGCACAGGATGAAGTGCACCGAAAGCTGTGTAACCTGAGATACACCTGTTGCCACCGCCCGCGGCTGCATGCACTGATGGCATATCTGCCGGCCGGAGCTTTCTGTCGCGGGAGCGCATTCGCTGTACGTGTGCATGCCGATGACTCGAGATCACATGTTTACCTCAAGCGTCTTCCTAAAGCACGATAGTTTGTCACAGAACGAGTGAACAGCGACGGCGGTGGTCGCACAGTGACCCGTGGGGAAACACAGCTGAGGTCGGGGAGTCTCTCGAGGAGCATGCGTCGTGCACACATGCGGGATGTACGGTCGTGCCTATTGAGCATTAATGCCACTGGCAGACAACTAGTTGGCCACACTATATCGCTTACAATTACAGCCGCTTTGAGTGCTCCATATGTAGTACACCCTAAATGCGGAATTTTTATAAAGCGGAACCGGCGCTCTTTGCCTTCTATGACATCAGCCGCGCGGGGTTGTATGTCATGGTTGTTTTTGTTAGTGTCGCAGAACACGTGTATAGTAGCGATCTTGTTTAATTTTTACTATTCAAAGATAGTAAACATGATAGGATCGCCAAGCGCCGCACTTACCAATTGTTCAGTTCTGTAAACTTTGATTTTACTAACGTCAACCCTGACGAAAAATACTCTAACATCCGAACTTGGGTGGATGCATTACACCAAGTATGAAGAACCTATAAAATGTGTGCACGCATGTATAGATTTTAGACGCGTGGCGGCCGTTTGCTCCAATGCCGTGCATGGCTGGCGTGTGCAGGCCTCCCGTGCGCAGTGCTGGAGGGCGGCCGTTCGGCGTTCTGGCGCCCTCAGCGGGGCAAGCCGTCCAGCTGGCTGGCCACGGCCGAAGCCGTCCACCTGGCCATCACTCGGTTGTTGGCATTGCAGGGTTGCGCCGGACACGTTGACGACCTGCTGTTCTTCTTCAAGTTCTTCTATGCCAAGATACGGTCGCGCTACAGCCAGGTAGGTATACACTGCGAGTCTCAGCTGCTGGCTGCGTGCCCGTTCTGGAAGATCGAATGCACTCCCGAAGGAGCCATTTGCACTGGCGAGCGTGCGTTGCTCTCAGTCCAGAAGAGTTGGCAGCTTCCCTGCCCTGCCGTGTAGACAGTGGCCTTAGCAGTATCACATTCGCTCAGGTCCGTGCTGGCGAAGCAGCTAAAGGCTGGTAGGGACAGAACGTTCAAAGCAAATACTGAAGTGGCCTTCCCCAACTTGAGCACTGAAATGCCACCTCAAATGCAAGTGGAAATCCCTATTCCTTGCATATTGCATGTGACTAAGTGCCGACAACGAAGACCGCGCCAGCGTGCAATGTCAGAGTCTTGTGCTCAAGGGACCCAGTGGCGTGCTGCTGCTGTGCATGTGGCTTGAATCCTGGCCGCCGCCTCCTGATGAGGGCGCAATGCAAGTACGCGTGTGTACCACGCCTTTAGGTGCGCGTTAGAGGATGCCACTTGCTAGAAATTGATCCGGAGCCCGCTATCGCGTACGTTGCTTTTGGACGCTAATGTTAATTCCATCAGGCTTTACAAATATCTAATGTTATGAAATAATGTTTCCCACATGTTGTCCTTGGTATCATTGTTTGTTGGCTTCTTATGATATGATTAATAAAAATCGGCTGGCTAACACTCCCAGGGTTAGTTCTAGTTGTAAAACATAAATACCCCAGAAAGCGGTTGGGAAAACGGCTCCGCAGTAGCTCAATGGTGAGAGCATCGCACACGTAATGCGAAGACGTGGGTTCGTTCCCCACCTGCGAACAGTTGTTTTTTCATCCCTTTTCATTTCCATTCATTTATCATTGCTTTAATTCAATTAGTAAGTACAAGTAATTTCCCCTATGTTGTCCTTGGTGTCATTGTTTGTTGGCTTCTTATGATGTAATTAATAAATATCGGGCCCCTCAGTTCCCTTTCTTCTGAGTTGGAAAGATGTGATTAATGTTTAAAGGGCAATCACGGAGATGTTTGATATGGCTAATAGAAATAGGAACATGTCTTCCATTTTTCTTTTAACAGCAGAGCTGTTTAAGCCCGCCATTAGTCCATTAGTCGTCCACAAAAAATGTGGGCCGATCATGGCGGCAGTGCAGAAAAGGTCCAAGCGCAATGGCACATATCCCTGTGAACTAGCGAAGCTCAGCCTGGCTAAGTCTAGCTAAGCATGGTTGGGACTACTTAAGCTTAGTCAGTCATCGATAGCCAATCAATAGCTAATCGATAATTGATCAATAATTAATGAATTCCGGAAAATGCTGAGGATACGTGGCCAATACCTTGCGATAGCCGATCAATAGCCAATTGATAGCCAATCAATGGCTAATCGATAATCGATCAATAATCAATGAATTTAAGAAAATCTTGGGGATGACTTGGTAGTGCTTAGCTTAGCCCAAAAGCCAAGACTAGCTAGGTGCCCATCAGCTCTGCTGTCTCTTTAGCATTGCGCCTCCACTGTAAGCTACGCTAACTTTTTTTTTTTTTTTTCGTTTCGTGAAATGGTGTTGCGTTCATCTCACAATGGCTGGGATAACCTGACACGTGGGTGACATTGCCACAACGCGCATGTAATGGTAGCAGGGAAATGGCAGTGACGAGGTCAGTTCGCGAAGGCTCTCTCTATTTTTTTTTTTTTTTTTTTTTACTGGCGGGTAGAGCAAGAGGTTGGCGACTCCTACACAGAGTAGATCCTTCTTGGTCGCAGGGCTTAGGAAAAAGATGAGGCAAGGCAAATCTCGCTAGTACTCGGGACCAGTGAAGTAGTTCCTGGGCTCCGAAAGAATTTTGGGTGCTATCACGCAAACAGGCCCTGTCGCCTGATGCCACGTTTTCAATTGTAAGTGGCGAGAAGTACAACTTGACCGTACTTCTGCGCATATAACTCGCACCAACATCTCAAGAGATTGAACAGTTAATTCGGGATGTGGTCTGTACACTTGTATACGAATTTCGCCTTGACGTGTGGCTTCGCGGCATCGTGGATATCGCATTAGCGTGTGGATTCACGACAGCGCGTGGTCGGCTGCTGTGAAGCCACACTTTCAGGCAAAAGTTTCCGCCATTCAGTTTCGATATCTTGCAGGGAAGCCCACCCTCAGCCCCGCGTGCGGTGATTGAGCTCCCTCTGTCATAGTTGGACCATTCTTTTCGGGCCTTTCAGCTGCAGTTAGTGCACGCAGCGAATAAGAACTCGACTCGCGATGAGCGTCGCTCGACGGCAGTCTCTTTATGGCGCAGGAGAAGCAGAGCGTTGTCAGTGTCGCCAAAGAAATGGGGGAACAGAGCCGCTGGACGAAGACACGAGGCGTGCAATCCACGAATGGAGTCTGTTTTTACAGGGACTTGAGCGTTGCTGTATACAGGTGTTTCCCCGGGTTATGCGCACAGATTCTCTTCTTTCTTAATTTTGTTTGTATTTTTGTTATTGGGGGTGTTAATTATATTCGGAGGTGAGTTATATGCGTAAAAATACGGTATGTGGTGCACTCCTTTATTCTTTATTCATACATGACCCGCAGCGCCGTTAAGGCATTATTGAGGGGGACAATAATGAGGTAAAACGTATCAACATTCGCGCGGTACACCACATCTGCAATTAGTGTATTCATAGCGACAATGGTACGTGGAAAAAGAGAATATTTAAAAAGATCTGCCATGGAAAGGTACGTCCTAACCTTAAATGAATGGTCTTTATGGGATAAAACATAATGCGAGGGCGTCAGCTAGTGTTATCAGAAGATTCCCGTATAATTATGGAAAATTGAACAAAACACCGTAAGACGCAGCGTTCTCCGCCATTCAGACAAAAAGATCCAACCAAGTTCTTTTTCCGTTGCCGTTACTCTTGTCGTTTGGCCATATATCGCTCAGGCCAAACCTTGCCGCGACAGACTGGATTTATTCTAATGAATTAATGTCGGATCCCATACAGAGCAGGCATACTCCAAAACTAGTAAAACATGTTTTATAAGCTGCTTCTCTTACGCTTGCATGTTTTAAACTTCGTTGCAAGAAACCAAGGGCATGCTCTAACTACTGTCCTAACAATTTCTGACCAAGAGTCATCCTCTGACAGCATAACACCTAGATATTTGATTGGGGAATAATTTTTTTTTTCTCGGTCACTAACAAGTACATATATCTGATTTTGTTAATCTTTCTTTCAAAGCTAAAGTGCACACATTTGTTTATGCTAAGGGACATGCTATTAATGACACACCATTTTTCTGTGCACTTCAGGTCGGTGGCCAGTCGAAAACAATTTGTCTGGTCAGATACCCTTGCATACTATACAGTATACATAATCATCCGAAAATAATCGTATTTGGGGTTCGATACCATCACAAATATCATTAATGACAACAAGAAAGAGAAGGGGCCCCAGCAATGGAGCTCTGTGGTACACCAGACCGGCAGCATCATCCGAGCATCTTCCACTTAAAGCAACTCTTTGCTTGCTAGACAACAAATATGTTTGTTGTCTAGCAGTTGTGTTAATAACAGTTGTGTTAGTGTTAATGTTAGCAAATTTCTGTAACAAGAGTGAGTAAGACACCACGTCGTACGCTTTTCTGAAACCCAGAAATATGCAATCTAATTCATCTCTGTTATCCAGCCAATGAGTAATTTCATGAAAAAGAAAATTAAGTAGTTGTGTGGTGCAAGAAAGGCGTTTTCTAAATTTATGCTGCCGTTTGGTTGAATACCCAACGAAGATTAAATGACGAAAGTAAAGTCCCATTCAAAATATGCTCGAGTAGTTTGTAACATGTAGGAGTAAATGGGTCTTTACTTGAGACGTTGTTCTTGGAACTGCTCTTGAATATGGGTACAGAATTAGCAACTTTCCAATAATAAGGAAGGTTAATGTCTAAGAGGGATTTGCTATAAATTACATAGAGGTGCATCGCTACTGCGCAAGCACAACTTTTAATGCCCCCAGGGAATTTATCGCCTTTGAGATGTGAGCCTTGCTCTTTTTTGGGCAGTGAGAGTGTTACTCCGTAAATTTACTTTGCACCTTGACTTGCTGGGCTGGATGGAAGTGTAGGTGGTGGAGGAGGAGGTGAAACTTTATTAATAGAGTAAGCTATGCGCGGCTTATTCCTGGGTGGTTCCCTCTGACAGGGCTCCACTGGCAATCGCGGCTCGCCGGGCCTGGTCGAGGGTTGCCAGTTGGCTTCCCAGGTCCAATTCGGAGAGTCTTGCCTCCCAAAACCACGTAGTGAGTGTGTGTGACGTGACTCATGACGAGATTGCCTCGTCCGGTCTGTCTGTGCATTGGTGTGTTATGTGCACGAGTGTCGCTGTGTGTGTGCTACACCAGGGACATGTCCGGGACGTATATCTGTCTGGGGAGATGGCGTGTAGGCGGGACAAGTGTGGGTATGTGTTTGTTTGCAGGCAGCGCCAGTCCCTAGCCTAGAGTCCATTGAGAGCTTTGTGCGGGGGAGCGTATTGTCTTCTTGCAAGACGTTGGTCCTCCAGTATTTGTTGACTTGTGGTTAACTCATGGGTCGCTACTCGGTCTGTCGGGGGCTAAAGGATGGTGTGGTCTGCCGCTCGGCTAATGAGACCTCGAGCTGCCAGTCCGCCTCTTCGTTGCCCCGCAGGCCTTCATGCCCGGGACACCAGACGGTGCCCCCTCTAGTGAGCGGCCCAGGATTTGAATGGCTTGTATAGGGAGTGTTCCATTCAGGTATAAATGACACGCCGCTTGTGAGTCCGTAAGGACGCGAGCGAATCTTTGCTTGCTCTCGGCGTCATGAAGTGCGAGAGCGATCGCTGCTGCTTCTGCTGCTGCGCTGCATGTGGCGCGGATGGAGGCAGAGGCAATGAGGTTCCCCTGATTGACAGCGGTGATTGTGTATTTCATCTCGTGTCGTGGCGACGAGGAGTACGGGCTAGCGTCCGTGTAGTCTGGGTCTCTGAAACAGCGTTTGTGCAACATGCGGGCACGCGCTGCTCTGCTGCCTTGATTTTGAATTGGGTGCATGTTCTTGGGGATAGGGTCTACTATAATGTTTTCTCTAATTTGGTTAGGGAGGAGTTGTGTTTTTTCTTCGCAGTATTGGGGTGTTAGCGGGTGCCCTAGGCAGTTGAAGAAGGTGCCTTCCCTGTTTCATCTTGTTGAGGCGCTCCCTCTGTGCTATGAGTGTGGTGTTTGCCAGCTCCTCGAAGGTGTTGTATACCCCTAGCGCTAGTAATTTCTTTGTGCTTGTGCCTGACGGTAGCTGTAAAGCCGTCTTGTACGCCGTTCTTATAAGAGTGTCCATGCGCTCGCTCTTAGTCTTGCGCTTAACTTGATACGGGAAGGCATACGTGACACGGCTGATAACGAGGGCTTGTACCAATTTTATGGTTTCGTCCTCTGTGAAGCCATTTTTGCTGCGCGCTATCCTGGCGATGAGTGATGCGATGCTTCTTACTGCGTGATTTAATTTGTCTGAGGCTTCCTTTGTGCCATTGTTCTCCTGGACGTGCATACCCAGTAAGCGTGTTGTCGGGACTCGCTATGTAGGTTGCCCTGCAATCTCGAGATGTATCGCCGGTGCTCGATGTTTCTTAGCTTGCTTTAGCTGGATTTGTAGGTACCGCGACTTGTGTGGGCCACATCTCATTCCTGCTGCTGTTAGATATCACTCGATGTGTTCGATAGCAGTAAGTAAAATGTTCTCTCTGTCACCATATGAGCCCTTGGTGGCCCATAGGGTGATATCGTCGGCATAGAAGGCACATCCGAGTTCTGGGATGTTTTCCAGTTGTAGTGCAAGTTTCCTAAGCCCGATGTTGAAGAGGAAAGGAGATAGTATAGATTCTTGCGGAGTACCCTTCTGTGGTAGATCATATATGCCTGATTGTATGCTTGCTATGCCGATGCGGGCTTTGCGGTGACTGAGAAAGGTGACGTGGTGTATCACAATACACTAGAGAAGTCTAAACAAGACGCTGGCACATAGTTATATGGAGAGGGGTGGAAATTACCATGCATTCAGGGATATGAAGTATGTAGACAGGATGCGAGCGTCGCTATATACCAAAATTGTTTTAACGTGATAGCGTTTAGGGCCCCGTGTCGCAGAAAATCCGGCGTCGGCAACCGGCGTGTGATTGCGGGTGGTGGAGAAAATCATCCAACCACATCGACCGCGCAGGCCCGGCATCGGCGCGATGTGCGATGTCGGCGGGTGGCGGAGAAAATCATCCCCAACCACCCTGACCGCGCAGGCCCTCCACGTGGTGCAAGGTTTTGGTGAACAAAAATTGAATTTCTCATAGTGAAATCCGTCAGAAGAATGGTAAAGTACGAATTTCCCATTTGGCGTCGGATTCGCCGTCGGATTGTTTACCAATCGGCGTCTGATTGTAATTTGAATGTACGAGAAAACCTAATTCTGCTACGAGGAAACACAAATCCCTTTTCTAGCATTTCTAAGACCTGTGCGCGTCGGGGCAATAGCAAACAATTAATAAAATCATAACAAAGGTGCGAGGGCCTTCACATTTGAATATAAGACCACTTATATTGCCCCTGGAAAAACGTCTTTCCAGCAATGCATTTCAGTTTAAATGTGAAGCCGACTTTAAATGGATCGGTGTAAGCTTGGTCTTTGTAAGCTGGCTTTCCCACGTTCAGTGTTGCAGTGAATGAAGCCTACTTGCCGTATGCGAACAATGCGATGCGAACGGGTCCTGTAACGCTATCGCGTTCTAGTCTTAAGGGCGAAGCTTAAGCGTCCTCCAATTTTTATTAGGTCTTCGAGGATGAACTTCCGGCTCGGATGCGGGCGCACGTCTGTTCCTGGTGCTCTGGCTCTCTCCGACTGTTATCGCGCTGTTCGCGTTTCACTTTCTTTTGTCGCGCATCCTGTTCTTCGCTTTTGGTCATCCACGCGCCGAGACAAGCCTCAAAAAGGTGCATTAATTGCTTGTTGGTGGCCACTTTTTGGCACCGGTGGCCTTGTTAAGCCTAATGCGTAACGATGGCGTGATCGACGCCCGAGCCCGGATGGATGGATGGATGGATGAGGCTGAACCCTTTAAATCGGGCGGTGGCATACGCCACCTAGCCATGGCTATTACATAATTTGTACTTTGTGGTGGGTGAAATTTCACCCCTGCCTTAATTTTATCCACCAATCAGATAACCTCTGTTTGGTTATTTCTACCCGCTTAAAGTCTATTTTGCCTTCACTGTCCCTAAACCCCAATGCTTTGAAAAAATCAGCCCCGTTGCCTTGCACTGTAGGGTTAAGCCCCTTACAGAAAAGTATGAGGTGTTCAGCCATTTCCTCTTCTTCTCCACACGCACAGCACAACGTGTCTATACCTTGGTACTTGACTCGGTACATCTTAGTCCGCAATACTCCCGTCCTGGCTTCAAACAACAAAGAGCTTCCCCTAGAATTATCGTAGATATTTTCTTTGGCAATTTCTTGCTTGAAAGTTCGGTATGTGCCCAGTGCTGATTTCGTCTGCATCCCTGTTTTCCACAGACCCCTCTCTGTTTCCTTAACCTTTTTCTTAACCGCTGTTTCCTGGTTTGCACCCCTCCTGCAGTCCAAATATTTGATTGACAGTTTTCTGGTCAGCTTCCTCCATTTTGTATCAACATTCCTCATGTACAAATAACTGAAAACTCTCCTTGCCCACCGCTTTTCTGCCATTTCTCTCAATCGCTCCTCAAATTCTATCTTGCTGCTGGCTTCCCTGCCCTCGAATGACGTCCATCCCATGTCACCCTGTACCCCCTGATTTGGTGTATTTCCGTGTGCTCCCAGAGCCAGTCTACCTACCCCTCGCTGCTTAACTTCCAACCTTGCTCGAACCTCTGATCTCATGCACAGGACCGCATTGCCGAAAGTCAAACTAGGGACCATCACCCCTTTCCAAATCCCTCTCACCACTTCGTACCTATTGTAATTCCACAGTGCCCTATTTTTCATCACAGCTGCATTTCTGCTACCTTTAGCCGTCACATATTTTTCATGTTCCGTTAGGTACTCAGTTCCATTGTTTATCCACACTCCAAGATATTTGTACTTATCCACCACCTCCAGCGTAAATTCCTGTATCCTATGCTCGCTGCCCTGATTATCATTAAAAGTCATGACTGCCGATTTTTCTTTACTAAACTTCAAACCTAAGCTATCTCCCTCTTTACCACAGATGTCCATTAATCTCTGCAAGTCTTCCTTGCTGTCAGCCATAAGTACAATGTCATCTGCATACATCAGTCCTGGTAATGACTGTTTAATCCATTCTCCCTGCTTGAAATAGGAAAGGTTGAAGCCAAGTCCGCTCCTCCCTATTTTTTTCTCCAATCCTTGTAAATACAGCATGAACAACAGAGGTGACCGAGGGCACCCCTGCCTAAGCCCCTGCTGTATCTCTATAGGCCCAGATACCTTGTTTTCCCATTTTATAAGCACCCTGTTACTTTTATAGATATCTTTTAAAAGATTTCTTACTCCATCTTCTACCTCTAGAGTGCCCAGTATGTCCCACAAATCCTTTTGGATTACACTGTCATAGGCTCCCTTGATATCCAGAAAGGCAAGCCATAGGGGCCTGTGTTCCTTTTCTGCTATTTCAATACACTGTGTCAATGAGAACAGATTATCTTCTAACCTTCTTTGTTTTCGGAACCCATTTTGTAGTTCCCCCAGCACCTCCTCGCTCTCCACCCATGCCTGCAGTCTGTCCTTTATAATCTGCATCACCACCCTGTAAACCACTGACGTCACTGTTATGGGACGGTAGTTGTTTATGTCAGCTTTGTCCCCCTTTCCCTTATATATCATGCTCATCCTGCTCAGTCTCCACCCGTCAGGGGCTTTACCGTCCATTATCATTTTGCTCACTGCCTCTCTTAATGCTTTCTTAGATTTTGGGCCCAATGTCTTTATCAACATAATTGGGATGCCATCAGGACCTGTCGACGTGCTACTAGGAACCCTCTTCTCTGCCCTTTCCCACTCGCTTTGTGCCAGTGGAGCCACTGCACTGACTAGTCCATCCTCACCTGATTGAGCACATGCTATGTTTCGTTCTTTAAATTTTTCTGTCATCATTGTTCTTATATGTTCCATTGCCTCATCTCCCTCTAGTGGAACACCTTGAGCTGTAACTATAAACCTCTGCTCTAGGCTAGTCTTATTACTCAAGGAGTTGAGATGTTTCCAAAATTTCTTCGCTGCTTTTCTATCCTTTTTGTTTACTTCTGACAACCATTGGCTCCCCTTTCTTCTGATCTTCTCATTGATCAAATTGGATGCTTCCCTTCTACAGTTTAAGAAGTTGTTCCATTTTCTGCCTACATCAGCTTCTGGTTCACCCCTCTGCTTTGAATATCTGTGTTCCCTGGATGCTTCCTGGCGTTTCTCTATGGCCTTCTTAACCTCCTCATCCCACCAGCTCTTGGGTTTACGTCTTCTGTTCCCTTTTGTCCTGACTCGTACCTTAGTAAGCTCTAGCTCAAATAGTCCTGTTAAATTTGCATATGTCCATTCTGTTTTTGTATCCTCTGAAATTACTTCCTCAATTTGCTGGGTTGCTATTTCAAGCTGCTTTTCCGAGTAAAATATCCCACCTGGTTGTTCATCTTGCCTCCTACCTACTTTCATTTCCCTTCTAAAGCTCACCTTAATACGTTTGTGATCACTACCTAGACTTCTGGAGCCATATTCATCTATGCTCATTACATTTAGCCTATCGTGCATCCTATGTGACATTAGTGCATAATCTATCGTCGACTGCAGGCTCCCTACCTCCCATGTTATGTGCCCTTCACACTTCTCAGTACTGTTGCATACAACTAAGTCATGCATTTCACACATATCCAGCATCATGTTGCCTGTTGAGTCTGTGTACCCGTCCATGTCTTCTATGTGTGCGTTCATATCTCCTAGTATAATAATCTCGCACCCTTCTCCTAGCTCATTAATGTCACTTGATATGCATTCCAGCATTTTTTTGTTTTCCTCTTTGGCATTTGCTCCTGTCCACAGGTATACAAAACCAAGGAGTGTCTGCTCTCCTGCAACTTTCCCTTTTAGCCATAAATGATCCTTGCATTCCTGTTTGACCCTTTGCCAGTTCATACTTTTATGAATGAATGCACCAATTCCACCCCCTTTGCATCAATTCCACCCCGGTGCATCGAAGTTACCGCCATCTGTCGACCATGAACAACAACGCCCTGCACAATCAGCTTTTGACGATGTCGTACGACGATTGGGTCGCACCGCAAGTAGACGCCACCAGTCGTCCTTCGCAACAGGAAGCAGGCATCCTTCCTTTCACCTGATCCCTTACCCCCCTTCTTAGGCCAATAATAAAAGTTTCAATCAATTTGGCGGCGCCAGCCCAAGACTGGTGCGAAGAAACGGCTACGCAGCGTCTCGAAGGCGTTCCAGGAGTATCTACCACCACAAGTTCTGCTGGCATCCGCGAAGAACGCTGTGAGCATGCTACCGCTGACCAACAATATAGACGCCAAAGACGAAAGAACAAACAGGAACCGAACGAAAGCAGCCGCCACCGCAATCGTCGTGACAGCGACCGCTCTGCAAACCCGTCAACGACGGCCAGCACGGTATCGAAAGAACGCGGCACGACTCTTTCACGTCATCGGTCTACGAAGACGCGGCCGTCCCTTTCAGCAGCACCGACATCCTCAAGCCAACAATCTGAAGCCATGACAAATAGACTGTGCTGCCCGTGTCTCAAGAACTACGCATTCTGGGCTGACAAGCTATAGAAACAAGCCGAGATGCCGGAGTCACAGAGTTTCTCACTATATTTCCTAGAGGGAAATCTGGCGCTGCTGCGCTGTGGTATGCTTGGGCAATCCACGAAGAAGCCTCCTTTATTGTGACATCGGATTGCCATCGTTCTTGGAGAGCCAAAACGCCTTGAAGACGCACCTGGCTTGCACCATTCCGTCTGTCACAGTGATTAATTCCCTGCTGAAACAACACGTAAAAAGCTGTTTTAGCTTTGTTATTACACAAAAACATGTTTCGTTTAAATTTGAGGACTTATTATTGTATGTACAATTATATGAAACGTAAAAAGTATCAGCTCGCTGCTAAAGTTGGAGGACAGACAACAAAATTCTCGCTCGCTATGGAACAACTTGTCTGTTCTTGCTTTTCTTCTCTTTATTCTGCATTGAAGGGGAGTAAACTTTATTGAGAGATGTAATATGGGTGAATGAAAGCCTTTTATGTAGATTTTATTTTAAAAACGCAGTATTTGCGGAGCCATATCCACGTTTTAGACGAAGCCTTGTACAACACCAGCCAACACAAGCCTCGCGGACACATATCCCGTCATTCCCATGACGGCACAGCGCCCTTTACGAAACTCGCATAGACGGTGGCGCCAGATTACCCTCTAGGTGTAATAGTCAGAAGCTCTATGGCCGGAGTCTTCTGACAGGACGCGTTCGAAAATGACGGAGGAGCCTGGGAACAGCGCAGCCGAACACGGCCCTAGAGAAGGAAACACCGCTTGAAACTTTCGTGCTAGTTCTGAAACCGCGGGTAAACGTGGCGCTCACGACTGTACCAAGCAAGGACCTCCACCGCATCTTCGTGACGGCCACATCCGCTGCCATCAACTCCAAACCTTTGACGTACACGTCGTAGCAACCAGCATCTATTGCTCGTTTATATGACAAGAGGCAAGCAGACGGGCTTTTCAAGCTTTCGCACCTAGACCTGAAACGCGGACCGTCTATCAGGCACCTGGATGAGGCGTGTGCCGAGGCGGGACATACAATGTTGACTGCAATGGAACGAAGTCTCAACTTCGGGCAGCTCTTACCTGTCAGCACCAACGTATCGCGTGCCTTGTGGGAAACAGTGGGGCATGCCTGCTGACATTTGAAGGATGCCGCCCCCCTAACACCGTCATTTGCTGCGGCCACATCGCCAGAGTTTTCGCTTTACGAACTTAAAAACATCGTGGGCCTGGCTGTCATCACGTTGGTCATGAAAAGGATGTCTGTCCCAACGAAGCGGTGAGTCCTACGTGTGGCAAGACACGCGGAGGCAGTTGTGCCGACGATGAATGCAAACAGACAACGCCCAAGTGCCGCAACTGTGAAGAAGAAGGTGACCGACCCGAAGTGTCCAGCAAAACTCAAGTCTGACGCAAAACTCACTCAGGAACTGCGATCACGACCCCGCTCTCGCCGTATGAACGGCACGGCACGCATTGATCAAGAAGCCGCAGAACTGTCCAGCCCCATTACGTGGAATCGACGCGGTAGCAACTATAGTTGAGCGCGAAAATCTCTCAACGCAACCACATGCCACTAACGAACCAGCGAACGAGATTGTTTCTAAAAACCGCGCACACCGACACCGGGAGGAAGCGGTTGCAACCTCAGCTACGCAGCAGCGCTCAAGCAAACTCGACCTTGCCAGCCGGCGAACGCTTCGCTCATACCACACCGATGCCACCTTCACCATAGCAGCTGGTCGTTCCATCGAAAGCCGAAGCTGAGGTCGCACGACAGTTCGACGAACTGCGGCAGAAACTAGAAGAGCATGCAGTTCTGCGCGAACGCCTTCGTGCCAAGCGACAGCAGGAGCCACGTAATCTGCAGGAGCTCACTAAAAATTGGAGGATGCTTATGCTTCGCTTTTAAGAGTGGAACGGGCCCCGTTCGGATCGTATTTTTCTTTATGAGTAGGCTTCACTGCAACACAACGTTGAAAAGCCAGCTTACAAAGACCAAGCTTACACCGATCCCTTTAAAGTCGGCTTCACTATTAAAGAGAAATGCATTGCTGGGAAGACGTTTTTCCAGGGTCAATATAAGTCGTCTCATATTAAAATCTGAAGGCACGTGCTGCGCACGTGTTGTCTTTTTCGTCCTCCTTCGTCCCTGTTTCTCGCGCAGTTAAAATCTTTCCAATAGCAACTTCAACCAACTAGCCCAACTTGGTGCACTACTGCAGTAACGCCCTAGGACCTTTTTTTATTGTATTAATTGTTTGCTATTTCCCCGACGGGCGCGCGTGTCCAAAACGCATTAGGCAGGCTAAGTCCCAATTTAACCTGCCGAGGATGCGAGCGCCATCTGGATATGATTTTCGCAAGTACCATACCCGAGCGCGCCGATGTTGGTATGATAGAAATGGTGGAAAAGGGGTTTGTGTTTGAGTTTCCTCGCAACAGAATTATGTTTTCTCGTACATTCAGATTACAATCCGACGCCGCCATGTCTGTAGGTTGTGGTTAAGTCGTACTTTACCTTTTTTTCTGACCGATTTCACTGTGAGAAATGCAATTTTTGCTCACTAATATATTGCACCACTCGGAGGGCCTGCGCGGTCGGGGTGGTTGGGGATGATTTACTCCGCCATGGATGACGGCGCCGACGCGGATTTTTCTGCGACACGGGGTCCCTTCTCTGCTGGTACAACAAAATTTGGATCCTCTCCTACAAGCGCAGGACAAATACTACCAAACACAAGAGAAGCACTTCCAGCCAGTAACGCACCGATGACGAGGGGGGGGGGAGGGGGGGTTGTAACCCCCCCCCCCTGTGGCCGAGTTAACCCACCGTTTTGTTTAACCCCTTGTCTTTCCTTGCGCCTTTCAGTACTGCAACTACGATGTAAGACGCGCAATCGTCTGCACACTCGCAAACTTGCGTAAAAAGCACATTTTTTGACAATTGCCCGTGAAGGAAATTGAAATTAGTGCTATTTAGATGGTATTGGCAAACTGTCAACTCCCCCTGGTAGAGATCCTGGGTGCGCTACTGCTTCCAGCGACAGTATGGCTTGCTCCAACAGTTATTCGCCTCGCGACAGTATATCCACCTGGCTTCGCGTACAGCCCTCGACAGTCCCCACTCCGCACGTGCTACAGTGGAACTGCCGGGGGCTAGGCACCTGTGCGACGCAACTGAGCTTCTTGTTTGACTGTGTCGGACGCCCTCTCGTGCTGATGCTTCAAGAAATTAATGACACAGATCGCACTACGAGAGTTCAGTGGTTGTAATCAATCGTGAACAGCACATCAAAGCAGGAAACGCCGCCGAAAGCGGCAGCCCAATGGCGTCGCCATTACAGCCGACGAATTGGTGATCCGAGGACAAGCGGCTGTCTTTGCCCGCACAGACATTCCGGAAACGCAGATTGACGCGTCCAAGTATTCGACTGCCGTGCAGGAAGTGGTAGCTGTCAGTTGCAAGATTGGAAAGCGGAATGCGCCCAGAAGTGAGCTCTTGCACACGCAGTTCGTCCACATGGATTCGCGCTTTGCGCAGATGTTACCCGAACGACGACTTCCTGATAGGTGGCGATTTCATTGGCAGGCATCCGCAGTAAGGCTACAAGTATCACACGCCCTGTGGAACGGCCCTCGTAGATGCCAGGAAGGCTCACAAATGACACTGACCACCCAACCCGCGCACCGCTGCATATATAGAGTAGACAACGAAACACGACGCCGGACCTGACGTTGACCACACACGCCTACGTGAAAGACTGGCGATTCGATCCGGACGCCTCGGGCAGCGGCCACTATCCACTGTGGATTACATTTGGGACGGAAACGGGCGGCCGGGCGCACTGTGCGCACGATCAGATGGGACGCCTGCTGAACATATTTGCGGAGCAACCGTCCGTATGAGAGCGGGCGTCGCGCACCCTGCGCATGGCCTCTGATGAGACTGATGCTCCGGCGTACACATGCTAAACCTTTCCGATGCACGCAAGCGAGCACTACTGATGTACGCGGAGAATGACCGACGACATCGCGACCTTGTGCGGCGTCGCACTGCCGTTGCTAGAAGATACGCCAAGCGCCTGTATCGGGAGCGTTGGAGCCAGCAATGCTTAGCATTCAACGAAAGGACTGAACTCCATAAGGTGTGGTACACGTTCAAGGCTATGGCAGGTCAACGCAAAGCACGGAGTGCTATTTCAAACATCTTGCTCAGAATTGGCCAGTCAGGCAGCCAGCTCCAAGATGATGCCGCGAAAACGTTTTTTCCCACAATCGTCGAGACTCCGAACCCCGACATTTATCGAAAACGTCGTCAGTGACCGACGAGGGCATCCAGGTTTCGTTGTCACTCTTCGAGCTCGAACAGGCACTTTCTTCTATCAGCGCGCGCAGCGCACCAGGCCATGACGGCGTAACCTGGGCGGCCCTGTAGAATCTCGAAGAATACACAAAGAAGCAACTTCTTGATGAGATTAACGCAGTGGGTAAATGGTGAAATCTGAGCAGGATGGAAGCATTCGATAGTCGCACCCATACCGAAACCAAACAAATAGTCAAATGTACTGTCGAACGTGCGCCCTGTATCGCTCACACTCACTATACGTGTAAGCTGGCGAAGCAAATGGTCCTTATACGCGCATATCTCACTTTCTAGAAACAGAGAGTCGTTTCCATCCGGCAAAGACTTTCGACCAAATCTGGACACTTATGATAGCCGCCTACTGGTGAAGGAAGGTGCACTGCGTCGAAAGAAGGTCGGTCGAGGAAACCGCAACCCGGGTATCCTCGTGGCGGTGGACCTCCGAAAAGCCTGACACTGTGACGCATCGAGGAACGGAATCGCAGGCTGCCTACTCAAAATTGCGCGCTCCTTCCTTCAAAAAATCTCACTTTTTCCGTACGGGTAGGTTTACTCAAACATGTTGGGGAGTCTCACAAGGCTCCATACTATCACCCCTGCTCTTTAATTTGACTATGATATGCCTGGCACAGCGACTGGAGGCTATTCCCGAACTGAGCTTCACAATTTACGCAGATTACGTCCCGTTATGGATTGCGTCACGACGATCATCGAGAGACCCTGCAGGTGGCACTTGACGTTATTGACCTGCCACAAACTGGTAGAAGACAACGTGCGTCGTGATCCGAGGCTGAGCGCGAGATAAAGCTGCCCTCCGAATCACTCTCGGTCCGGGACCCTGGACTGAAGGCTCCACCCACCACGGAGATCGACGCTTCTCCGTGCCCCATCAAAATAAAGTTTTCTCGGAGGCGAAACACTGCAGCGACGAGTAGGGAAACTAGTGCGTATTCTGGGGATAGCAATTGTTTGACCGCACGGGCGCAGCGGATTCGTGGTGGATCGCTGACCTTCGCACGTGGCACAAGACTGTGCACCTCATAAAACGGATCTGCTTCCGTATGGGTCATGCTAGTAACGACGTATGCTGAAAACGGTTGAGTGCTTTGCTGACATCCCGAGCGCTATTGACCCTTTTCGCGGAGCAGTTTGTTCTAGAGAAACGTAGCCTCAGCGACCGCGCACGAATACGAAACCATTAACGCTTCTACCTTGCTTGTGTGCGATCAGCTGTCGGACATGCAACTGAGTTTTCGCTAACGCACTGTGCTTCAATCATGCTGGAGTGAATCATGTGGATTGAAGACGTGTGCAGTAGTTGGCAGCAAAAACAGTGACTGACATATTAAGGAATGTAATGAATCTGTGTGGCCAAGTTTACGGACCGCTGCTGCAACTGTCCGTACGTGTTTCTGGCACTTCGAGATGTGCGGCATTCCTCGAGGATACAGAAATTTGCTCATCCGCCAGTGTTGTATCGCTAACCTTCAAAGGAAGAGCTTCAGCCCCAATACGTCGGCAAGAGTAAGTACCGCTCGTTAAACAATGCAAAGGGAGTAGCGCCGCTTCCTGTCATAGTAGGTTTCGCGCACGTTATCTACAGACATCTACTCCTCCTGGCACGGAAACTTAGGCCCGCTCTTTCGTCAACGTGTCAAGAATAAGTGCATGGGCGCACACTTCAATATATGCTCACTATATACGCACAATAAATGATGGTACTACACCGATAGCGCACGAATGGTCGAAGATTAATGTTTCGTGATGGTCCACAAGAGTAAGCGAATTACTAGCGACAGTACGTCTTTGCTACAAGGTAGTGCAATGTACAGTACAGCTACATTTCAAGCCTTGTGCGCAGCAAGAACAAATCTAATGGAACTGAACACACCCGCGACCGATCAGGCAGAAAATAATCAGATAGTGACCGTACCGAGGAACTTTACTGATTCAGAAACGTAACAAGCCGCTGCTCCAAAATATTAGCCAAATAAAGAACGAAGAGCAAGACATGCTAATCCTGATTCAATTCATGAGCTGAAAGTTTGGCTAGCTTGGAATACATATTTAGCCCCGCTTTTAGAGCAAGCACTATATACGCTGCTCGCGCCGTTTGGACGTCGCTTAATCAGCTCCTAAAGCGCTTTTGCATGTTCTATGAAACTGCGGCCAAAGCTTCGTGTCGTTCACCCAGTCACTGTCTATGACATCTCCCGAAACAAGGGTTTGCTAAGCCGCACCGGCGTCATACACATCCATTGTAAACACGGAGGCAGTTGAGGCAAGCAATGGACGCGTCAGTACGGAACACGCTGTTGCGATCTGCATGCACGGCTCTAGACCTACCTAGAGGTAGTTCACAGAGCTCCCGTAACACGCACGCGTCGAAGAGCCTCGTTGATATGTCAAGTTGTCCACCCTCCATGCAACTATTGAAGCATCGAAGGCAGAACACGAACGCCCGAGGCACGCCAGACTAGGCACGACGCTACTGGCCTACATGGTAAAGGATGCATCAACTTTACTGCCATCGGAAATTCCACTGTGGGATGACATTGCTGTCGCAGGCACGACGTCAACGCCCCGAAACCTGGGCCCCCAACATGCGCACCGCCGAGCAACATTCGCTGCGCGCCACGCGCAGTGATTGGCGAACGCAGCACCGGACCAAGAACAAGTGTATACTGATGCAGCTTTCGACCCACGCAGCAGCAGTGAGGGGGCAATCGCCTACCACGCAGTCTGTTCTCGTTCGACGCATTCTACCTTTCCAACTGCCGATGACCCGGAAGTCCGGGTGATAGTCTAGGCCGTAGACATGGCCTCAGGCAGCACGCAGGTAAAACACATCGATATCTACTCTGACTGCCAATGTGTGCTGCACGCCTGCAAGTTTTGCCACACAGCCTCATCAGAAGTACGCCTTGTCAAGCAAGCCTTCAGGCATGTGGAGACCCGCAGGGTCACTGCTACAATGCATTGGATCTCTGGGGCGGTATTCTGTAAGAGTCTGCCTGGTAGACTGTCCATTTCAGCTGTCGCTGATTGGCTGCTGCTTGACGTGCAGGAAGGAGACTGGCTGGCACCTCCCTGTACATCAAGCAGCAGCCAATCAGCGACAGCCGAAATGGACAGTCCACTATGTAGACTCTTAGAGAATACCGCCCCTGGTCACCAGGATATCGAGGGAAACGAGAAAGCCCACGAGGCGGCGCCCGCCCTTCTTTCAAGCCGTGTTGTCTCCCGGGATCATTCAGTATCCCTCAGCACAAGCAGCATGGCAAAAGGACCACCGTGTGACATGGACAGCTCTGAGAGCGGCAGCCAACTCCTCCGTGCGAGTGTCTCCCCAGACATGCGGGTCTTGCCAGGTCGGGGCAGCTGACTCTGCGCAGGCACCGGACGTGCTGGAGCGGCACCGGCCACGCCGGGAGAGACGCCCTCCTTTCCCGTCTCCATTTGGTCGCAGCACTCAACAGCCTCCGCGGACCAAGAAGCACCCGAGGAGCCAGACAGCACTGTGGCACACCGCCTGTTTTGGGAGCGCTGCGCTCAGCACCGGGACTGCCACCCGAGGGCGGTGCGAGTTTCGTCCTACGAAACTCGCAAACTGAAAATAAATGGGCGGTTAAAGTGCACAAGTATCTCTACATGAAAAGCGTGGACACAGAATGGAGGAAGAGGTCAAGGAAGTTGGCAACCAAGTACAGGATAATCGAAACTGTAAATAGACAACCAGGGGTCATCAGAAAGAAAGTGAGAGAAATAGAGACCGTGAATTGGATGCAAAGAATGGAAACGAAAAGGACAATGGAGATTTACAAGAATGAGAAGAAAGAAATTAGAAGGGAAAATCTGTACGATAACACAAAGGGCAGTGCCTTGCTATTTGAGGCTCGAGCCGGTTGCCTAAGGACGAAAACATATCGGAACAAATATTCGGAATTAGATGAGACATGTGTATGCTGCAGTAAAGATCCAGAGACCACTCAGCACATCCTAATGGAATGCGACGGGATCCACCCAGCGAGAACCGTAGGTAACGTGCAACTCCCAGAAGCGCTTGGGTTTAAAGTGGAAGGAAACATAAACAGATCAGCCGTAGAGATCAGCAAGAGACGATTAGAGTACTGGTGGAAAAAAGTAGGGAAAGATGGATGCGACCTGATCTCTTAAAATCATAGGCAGCGGTACAAGGTAAATTTTTGAAAAAGAAAAATAATGATAGGTATACAAAAATGCAAGATAAAGAACATGTATAGTATACCTGATTAAATCAAGCAGGCTAGGTGACTATTTGTCGCCGCCCCGTTTCAAAGGGGATGCCAATAGATCATCATCATCATCATACGCGAGGAGTGGATTAGGCCGGAAGCCGGATCGGCGGATTCTGACAGGGTCATTCAGGGCCGCGATTTTGTGGCGAGGCATTATGACTTATTCTACTCTAGTCTTATCATCCACCGCTCACGGCCGGCTGATCCCGTTGATAAAGTAAGCGGACCGTCGCTCCGACCACTGACAAAAGTGCGATAAGCGCGAAAAGGCGTTATTACATGAGAGGCATCGCTACAAAATACCGGCCCTGCTCGCTCTTGAGTTTCGCCAAAGACGCGTAGCTCGTAGGGCGGCTCTGAATACGCCTCCCCCTTTCCTATTCCACATAATGGGCCATCGAGTCATCCCTTAAAACATTTTTGTCATCATCATCATTAGGCCTTCAAAATTCGCCTATGTGTTGTACATGATGCCCGGAAGACATGCGCAGAGCCGCAAGGCAACACTGAAACAACTGAAAGGAAACAGATAAATGGGTTTCTGCTTTCATGTCACAAATTCCAACTAGGCTCTTTCTCACCGCGTTACTATAGCGCGTCACTGATGCACCCGTCTCCGTGCTTCTCGATGTGGTATAGGCATAGCTTCTAGAATTCCCCTCGCTGGTTCTGTTCATGCTATTTCCCGACAATTTCTATGTCCGAGAAGTGCGGCTCACATCTGCAGGAACCACAGTGCCCGCCTTGATTATTTTTAACAGCTCACGCATGTTCCCGTGCTCTGTCGTTCACGCAAGCGGCCAGCCATCCGTGTGTAGTATTCGCAGTGGAAGTTGGGTCATGTCGGCGGAGCTTTGGGCTGGCAAAGTCGGTGTCAAAAAGCAGCGTAGGAAAGGCGCACGCGTGTTGCTATATAGCTCGCCGCGATCGCCGTCTGGATGTCGTGTTCGTCGGGCACTGATGTCACTTCCTCGGTGTCTATTCACGGCGCATTTTGTCACCAGGTTCAACATTGTCTTTCATGCAAGACACACTTCCGGTGTTCACCTCGAGTGTTCGTAATCATCCGTTATTGTCATCAATAAATGCTCGAAGATCTTCTGCCCTCGCAGAACATCCCTTAGGACGCCAGGCGTGCTGGCGCATTTTTTTTCTTTGTCATTTTTCCGCATAGTGAAGTTGCCCTTTGGATAAATTTGCATATCCTCTACAATTTTAAATGATTTAAGCCTGTTTCCGCATTCTCGCACATACGGCCTTTTCATTTCCGTTTACTTTGACCACGAAAGAAGGAAAAAAAAAAAGTCCGGCAGAATCCATCTCAGGATGATTGTTAATGCGAGAGAGAGAGAGAGAGAGAGAAATTTATTTAGACTATCGAGATCGTTGATCTTGAGGACGAGTGGGTGGTGTCCTTATTCCAGGACTCCACTGGTCATGGCTGCTCGACGTACTTGCTGGACGAGAGCTTCTTGTCCCGCCAAGGTATCGCCGGTCAGCTGTACTTCCCACCGCTCAAATGACGTGTTAGGCGTCTTTAAATGTTGAAGTTTTTTCCCCGCACCCCCACGAGATGTGAAAGAGTGTAGGGCGTGTGTCGCCGCACCAGGGGCAGATGCCGCGATATGTTTGTGGGTATATTTTGCTGTATCTGTGTAGGTTTGGGAATGTGTTTGTTTGGATAAGTCTGAGGGCTATTGCCTCTTCAGTGTTGAGCTTTTTGTCAGGGGGAGGATAACTCCTGCGGTTGAGTCGCTGGATCTCGAGTCGGTCGCAGTAATTTGATGGCAGGGGCACAAAGGTAAAGGGTGGGGATTGATGAGACGATTGGTTTTGCCCCGCTCGGTTAATTAGCGCTCGAGCTAAGGCGTTCGCCCTTTCGTTCCCCTCCAGTCCCGCGTGACCCGGCGTCCACGTGATTTGATGGGATTCTTGCAGCCTCGGGCCTAGAATCTGAGCCGCCAGCACCGGTGTTCGTCCGTTGGTAAAGTTGCGGCAGGCCTGTAGCGAGTCGGTTACGACATGAACTTCCCTGCCCACCCTGTCATGTTGCTTTATTACTAGAGCCGCGGCTATGGTCTCAGCCGCAGCTGGGGTCTCTGCCCTGACGGAGGCCGCGAGGGTTAAGGAGTTGTCTCCCGTTCACGGGGGCTACCGCGAAGAGGCCCCCTGCAGGGTACGCCGCCACGTCCACGTACGTTACGTTCGGGTCATTCTTGAATTGTCGGCGCTGTCTGTCGACCCGCGCCTTGCGTCGTCCTTCGTGGAGTTCATGACTCATGTGCTTTGGTATGGGGTTCGCCGTGATCTTGCTTCTGACCTCGGGCGGGAGTTGCTCCGTTGTCGTGCCGGTCCGGTGGAGTATGGCTCTGCCCGGCGCCGTGTTCTGAAGTCTGGCTTTTTGCGAAGCCATAACCGCGTCCGACAGCTCAGCGAAGGTGTTGTCGATCCCGAGAGTCGCTAACTTCTCGTTTGAGGTGGTGACAGGGAGACCCAGGGCCGTTTTGTACGCGCCTCTGATGATGGCATCGACTTGTTCTTGGTCGCGTTTGTTTTGTTTGCGCGCGTGTATGCGTTCGTTGTCGTCATTGCGCTGTTCTAAGAATGCTTCGAGCCTGCAATTTTAGCTTTCATTTTATTTTATTTTATTGAAAAAATGTGAGAGGAACTCGTTTTATCGCTTCCTCTTGGCGACCATTGCTGGCAGCCGAGAGGCACTATTGTCTCGGGAACGGTTTGCCTTCACATAATTGGTGTTGTTGAATGTTCCGAAGGTGGTATCGCTACTGACCTGATTCTGCCTATTTCTTGCTTATTTGTTTAACCTGTACCCGAGCCTTGAATGCGTGTTTTCGCGTTCCATTCCCAAATATCAATGAGGCGCAGCCACTGCCAGGAACCGAAACCTCATGCTCGGCAGCTGGACACCAAAAATCCACTAAACCAACGCGGGAAGTCGAGGGAAAAAAAAAAGAAGAAGAAGAAACCCTAGGGCGGTGTACGAAGGCAAGGCACCCTCGAGCGCCTGTCGTTTCTCAAGTTAAGCGTGGGGTTGTGTCCACTTTTATCACTTCAAGTATAAGGGTTTGTGCAAGAGTAAAAACAGAGAGGACTGACAATGAACTGGGATAAAATGGACGAACCGTGAGGTGAAATAACGACGTCCATAAAGAGAGAAGGACCGTGCGCAAACAATCTCCCGACACGCGCTCGAAACCGAGCTGACGCCAAGCTGTTCCGCAGAGACAGTCCCGACGGGGCGACGAGCAAAGACAACAGCCGCCTTTATGGCGAGGGGGGCCAAGTGCCGCGGGAGATGATTGGTTGCGTTCACGAGCTGTCAGGCCGGAAAAGAATTTCTGAACGGCTTGGCGATTTTTCATTTATTTCTCCTCGAGGACCCGATCCGAAGCAATAAAATAAAATGAAAACTAAAATGGCAGGCATTCTGAGAACAGCGCAATGACGACAACGCAAGCATACACGCGCGCAAACAAAACAGACGCGCTGAAAAGGTGGTGGTGGATTGGAGGGCGCCGGTGAAGCAGTCGTCGATTAAGGCACCGGTGTTCACGAGTGCTTTGTTTCTTCTTCTCTGCAGGAGTTGGGAGTGACGGAGTGAGCGCTCCCAGCGGGGCTCGAGCAGTCGGCATCAGCGACGGAGCGGACGATCGCTGCACGCTTGCCGGGTTGCGCACCCAGTGTTGGCAGCGCCCACGGGAAGGGCTGCGAGTTTTGCAAACTGCCGAATCGACGTCGACGTATGTAGCGAGTGTGAAATTACAGCGGCCACGAAAGCGGAAAAAAAAATAATAAAATAAATAATAATAATGGCGTCAGCGCACAGCACTCACTGACGCTGACGAGCTCGGCTCGTGCACACGCAGCAAGCTTGCCTCCATTTGGCTTTGATTCGGTCGTGCGCCACACCCGTGCTACATTGTTGTCTCGGAAATGGTCATGCGATGTGGAGAGTAGCTCACGACTGGCAACCGAGATCTCACGAGTCACGTCGTGCGCAAATGGTTTGTGTAGCGGAGACAGCGGCCGAGGAAGGTGTTCTTACTGAGAAGTGCGAGACATCTTCTTCGGCCGTCAATCAAATAAGAGTGACTCGTCATCACTGTGGACGGAAATAGCTCCTACTCGGCGATTTCACTTTGGCGTTGTGCCTTTGGTTACAGGGGAACCTACTGCGGTATTTTACTAGAGCTCAAGTGTTGGCACAGGAGCCTTGCAGTGAAGGGGTCATGCAACTGTACCTTGAATATAGAAAAAAAAAGAGTGTGCCCAATAAAACGTGGTTTTCCGAACAAGACGCAAGTTTCTTTTCTGTCTGTTTGCATCATCATCATCAGCCTATTTCTTCATCTCCGCTGCAGCACGAAGATTGTGCCAGGAGATTCCAACTCGCGCCTGCAAATATTTTTCCTTCCATCGGTCTCTCCTTGTTCTCGAGCTGTTTTGTTAACCTCCAACAAATTTCTGCCCCATATGTGAGCGCCGGTAGAATGCAATGATTGTGCACTTTTGAATGACAGTGGTAATCTCCCAGTCAGAGTTTGGTAATGCTTGCCGTATGCACTCCAACCCAATTTTATTATTCTGTAAATTTCCTTCTCATGATCAGGGCCCCATGTGAGTAATCGACCTAGATAAACGTACTCCTTCACAGACTCTAGAGGCTGACTGGCGATCATGAATCTTTTGTTCCCTTGCCAGGCTATCCAACATCACATTTGTCTTCTGCATATTAATCTTACACTTTCTTGTTTAATATTCTCAATCATTTGGTGCAATTCATCCCCAGTATTTCTGAACAGGACAATGTCATCTGCAAACCGGAGGTTGAGATATTCGCCGTTGATCCTCACTCCTAAGCCTTCCCAGTCTATAGCTTGAATACTTCTAAGCATGCAGTGAATAGCATTGGGAAGATTGTGTCTCCTTGCCTGACCCCTTTCTTGATAGGTAATTTTATATTTTTCCTGTGAAGAATCCAATACAGCTGTGGAATCTTTGCAGGTATTTCCCAAGATATTCACGTATGCCTCCAGTACCCCTTGATTGCACAATGCCTCCATGAATGCTGGTATCTCTACTGAATGAAATACCTTTTCATAATCTATGAAAGCCGTATAAAGAGGTTGGTTGTATTCCGTATATATACACATGCGTGCGTGCATGTGTGTGGAGTACAACCAGCCTCTTTATACGGCTTTCATTGAGCTGGTATAGTTAAATGCGATGCGCAACCGTTTCCATGTCGCACAACAGGTTTCGTGCAAACTTTGCGGCGCGTCGTGTCACTCGTAGAAAACAGGCCCACTTTGCATGTTTCCAGCGAACGTCTGGCTTCGTTTCTCTGGTCGCATTTGCATAAATGAGACGCTAGCTCGTCACTCTGCTGGCACAGCGTGTTCGTGTGTGCAGGGAAGCGCTGTCACTGCGCTGCTATACGAGAAAAAGGGGTATACCGCCGTTTATGCCTGTTTATTCATTATTTACTCCTAAACACTTCTTTCAGAAAATAAAAGTAAAAAGAGAGAGGGTAGGAGTATATTGCAGAAATAAGCATCATGACCCAGAAGCTGACGTATCTGAAAAAAAGATGTAACAGGAATATGACATAAGGAGAGCGAAATGACAAGTTGACAAAATAAAAGGAGGTAGAAAATTTTAAAAATACAGCAGTCAACTACAATTTATTAAATTCATCAACGTAAACAAGAAAGAAAGAGCACATGTCAAAAACATGTCGGCAGTCGGTACAACATGACGCAGTGATTGTCTCTGGAAGCGCATTGTTCAGCGGCCAAAAAAAAAAAAAAAAAAACGGCCTGCGCATGCCGCTGCAAGTGCGAGATGTCAGCAGCCGCTGGCCGCCTGCAGAAAACGAGGCGCCGAAACCGCCGCCCGAGATTTGAGGCACGGCTCAAAGAGGCGCGCGGCCTTATTTATGTTAGGCCGACCGTGCTATGGAAGCCAGAGAAAGTAAACATATAGGACGTGTCGACTACGTATGTGCAACTGGTGTCGATTAAAACAACAGGGCATAAGTCAATAATTCTAGTATAGGATGAAAAAAGACAAAATGTGAGCGGTATAGCGTTCTTGTGTGACCCTGAAGCCTATCACGCAATCCCGTGATCCACGGCAAACCTCGTGGGCATAGCAGACCCTAATGCCAAACCCGTCGGTGCCTCGGCCTCGCGCGATACCAGCCACAATGGCCCCCGCGGCGTTCGAAGTTTCACTCAGCCTCGCGGCCGGCTCCACCGCAACCGATATGCGTGCACACTCGCAGCACAGCAGCGGTCGAAATCGTTTCTGGGGCACGGCGTCTCCGGAGTGGCCGCTCATCCTTTTCCTCCGCTCTCATGGCGGGCTTCTTTGGGCTCACGCCGTGCAAGATCGTCCATACGAAGCGAGTCAAGTAGTTAAAGCGAGTTTCGCTTTTACAAGTGTTATCTCTGTCTGCAAGACTCCCCCCCATATCACACTGTTCAAGTGCTTCCGCAACCGTTAGCTGTCCTTTGTCTCTTACAGCAAAGTTGTTGAAGGGGACTTTGACGAGCGTTTTCGTGCGACGACGTGTTCGGTATCGAAGAAGAGACAGCAACGCAGCCTGCACCAGTGCCCCAAATCTGCTTTGAAACGTAATTATCAAGAGTTTCAGAATAAAAGGTGCCTTGTGATTGTGGAGGTCTTCCCCACACCCGTAGCGCGTATAATCGCAGCTACGTAGGGTTCAGGCGAATAAGGCAACAAGCGAGTCAACTCAACAACGTTTATTGCTGTGGGCAATAAAACAATAAAACACACTTGCAGGGGGAAGTCCGCTCTGTATAATAAGTAATAAAATAGGCTTGCCTGGTCGCGTGTGGTAGTCACGCAAACGAGGTTTACACGAGGTTTACAGCGTGTGCTCCCCACAGGATATACTTCACTTAAAAGAAACATTCTTGGATTTTACGTGCCAAAACCAAGTTCTGATTATGAGCGCGCCGTAGTGGGGGGCTCCGGATTAATTTTGACCACCTGGGGTTGTTAAGACCTTTGCTGACAATCGTGAAGACGCTACTGAGAAGCGAGAGCGGAGGCGGGGGCGCCTAACAAGACTCTCGATGACAACCGTGAAGACGCTACCGAGAAGCTAAAGTCCCTAGATTTCATGCTCTTTTAAATCAAAAATATCTAGGGACTTTAGGAGAAGCGAGAGCCGAGGGGGGCCTCTAACAAAGCCGCCCGAGCAAGTTAATTGTGAATACCACCGTGTCACCGACCCGACAGTGGCGACCAGCCCCCGGAAAGTAAAGCTAGTTTCGGTTTCAATAAAATCCCTATATAGTAAAAGTACCGCCATCTACTCTTTCCTCCGCTGTCTCCTCTCCTAAAGCACTTTACTTTTTGCTTGCGCAAGCAAGTCGACGGTGGCGCACCTAAAAAGTCCACGTTGAAGCTTTCAGGCCGGGTGCGCGCCACCGCCGGCGACTGCGGCTGCGCAGAGGACTTTCAACATGACTCTGAGGCGGAAAAAAATATATAAAGAAGTGAAAGCGCGCGCTATCATCGTCCAATCGAAGTTATTTTTCTTTTTGTGAATTTTAAATCGGGCGAAGCGCGGGAAGTGGTCGCCATCGTGCGTCCGCGTCGAGCTTGCCTCCGCTCACCCTTGCCACTCACTAAGCGATATCACAAGTCATATCGCGCTTGGTCGTCGGCTTGGGTTGTCGTCCCAAGTGTGGAGATGGGAAAGATAAGACAGAGAAGCTTGAGCAGGCGTGCAGCGAACAGAAGACGCAGGAAACCAGGGGCGCGATCTTGTATGCGTTCCAAAATGGAACGGAGGCGTTCCGTTCAGTCGAGCCGCACACGATTGGCCAATTTCAACCGCGATTACGCCACCCCAAGCTACCCATCAACGATCATAAAATCATCCTCCGTCCCCGTGGCGACCTCAACCTTCGGACCGTGAACGGCGTTGCGCTTCGCGATGGGATTCTTCAAGCAGCCCGCCTCGGACACCAAGAGGCCAAGCCAGACGCCGTAATCATCAACACCCTCCAACACGTCGTCCTCATCAACACTCCCGACCCACAACGCCGACACCACTACCTCGAACAAGACTTTTCGAACAAGACTGGGTGCCCAAGCACCTCTACTACTCCTCTGTACTATATAGGTGCTACATCTGAAACAGCCTGAAACCGTAGCCATCTCCTGAAACAGCCCTCCAACCGTACCAAGCCTATGGCCTGATCCCAGTCCTGGACCGGACTCAGGCAACCCCCACTTCCAGTCCCCCAAAAAACCACCTGCACAGGAACCCGGCCGCCACACCACTGAGGTGAGCTGGGCAGACGTAGTTTGCCAGGACTCCGCCAACCCCCTCTAGAAAATGTTGCATGTCCGCGCACAGCTCGCCTCCCTCCACAACACCAACCAACGCCTTCAGTCGCAGCTGCATGCCTTCCTGCAGGTCCTTACCCCTACCCCGGCGACAATGATCTCGGCCGCTCATAAACTCCCTACCCTACTACCTTCTCCTCCTACTCGCGGTCAGCCGGCCAAGAAGAGGGCTGCAACTCCCACTACCTCCTCGGCCACACCAACATCGGCCGCGGCAACCCCGGCCCTATCCCCACAATTCGAACAACTCGTGGAGGCCAAAATTCAGGCCGTGGTGCAGACGGCCATCCAAGCCTTCACCCAACAATTCTCCAACCTCACTAGCCGTCTAGACGAATTTGCTCGCCAAATTGACGAGCGATTTAAGGAGCAAGATGCCCTCCACGCGACAGCCTGTGCTGCCGCGCGGCCTAAAAAGAAGGCCAAGCTCCACACCCTCTCCACTTCTCCTCTGCAAACTAGACCCTTTAGCTGTGGCACCAAATGTGTATTTATATAAAAACATTGCGAGACGAGAAGGTGGTAAAGACTTCCGACGCTGCTCGACGAGTTTCCCGTTCTGATCTCGTCGAAAACCTCCGAGCCGCCCCCAGAGGCCCTGGCAACAGTCACCAACGCCGCGCGCGTTCGGTGCGAACGCGGGCAAAACGGCGACGGCGTCAACAACAGTACTGCGCGTTGCGGGTGCTGCTGCATCTCCAAGTATATACAGCTGATAAAACTACTATACTTACTCCGTATAGCTCTCTACTAAGTTGCTATCGCCATTGGTGCTTCGCCTTTCGGGTGTCTCCTTGCCTGACCCCTTGTATTTATGTCCAATTGAACGCCGCGGAGCGCTCCTTCGAGTTACGAACTCGTGGGCAAGCAAGTGCGTTCAGACGTTTAGCACGTTTTCATTTGGCCTCGCCGAAGCGCCGTTAGTACGCAGGGGTGAACTTGCACGGAGGCGGAACGTGCGGAAAAAACATTTCACCAAAGCAGCGTTGTACACGTTCCTCTAAAACAGGAACGAAAGCTCGTTCCTCGTTCCTTCCCAATCTTGGAACGAATTTCCGTTACAAGTTCCATTAATGCGAATGGAACGCGTTCCAGTTACATTTCTAACATTGTAACGTGTCGTTACATTAACGTTACCTTTGATTTTTTAAAATTAAAATGTGGTGTCGGATAATCTTGCGACGAAATAAAGTGTGCAATTTAAATCTCACATCAAACTAAGTATATTATAAGAATTTGAACATTGCCGGCGGCACATTATCTGGAGATAAAAAGAATCCAAAGCAACTCTCCTAGACGAATTTTTTTGAAGCAGCACCGGACATACTCCAGACATGTTTAACTGCCACTTTGGTGCTCGTCTATTACAAGTGCAACACATACGGCGCTTTCCACTTCGGTCTTCAAATGCGCAGTCAGGATACTGCGCTTCAGATCTGCAAATAGAAAGTTACTCGCATGCACCAAATTGAATGTCTGCACAAGAAACCGCATCGAAAGGAACAATACTTAGGCGTTTAATGAATGCTGATCCAATATTGCAGTATGAGCGGAAAAAGAAACGTCCAGAATAGATGTTCTTAATTTAAGTAAAGACCCTTGTTTGAACTCGGCAAGAGTTACATCTCGATGTTAGTGTCCGACAGGCCGCCATGGCGGAAAGAAACTACAGAAGGGAGCGTCACGTGGCAATCTTGAAGCCTAGTCATTAAAAAAATATATAATGCAGAACTCGGGAAAAAAATGCACTATAGTCACGTGACAGACAAGCGGTAGTTCTTTGCGCCTTGCATGATGTGCTGCATACGTGCGTGCGTTCGTGCGCCTGTTTAGTGCCGTGGAACGTTTACAGAAGGAACGCCGTTCCCTCTGCCGTCCCTTTGTAAAAATAACGAGTTACCGTTACAGTTCCACCGAGCCTTAAAGGAATGGTGGCATTCCTCCGTTCCTCCCAAAAGGAACTAGTTCCTGAAACGCCGTTCCGTACAAAACTGCACCAAAGGGAACATATCGCTTTCGCATAGCCACACGTAAGCAGTTTGAAATGTCTCTGCCGAATTTCTTTTTTTTTAACAGCGAAGCTGTTTAAGCCAGCCGTAATTTGTGGGGCGTATCAAGAAACTACCAAAAAAAGAAATTAATAAACATTCTTGCAGAGGTGGGTTTCGAGGCCGCGTACCTCCGGTCCCAATTCGAGCGTCGGAACCACTAGGCTATACAGCCACGCTGCCAGAACATGCATTTATGCGAACCATATGATTGCGTTCGAGCGTCGTCGTATTCCTCCACAGCTGGCACGTTTGTACGCTCGTGCTCTGCGAGGTGAAGAGGTTTTGCGTGCTATGAGAGCGAGAGAGAGAGAGAGAGAGAGCAACGCATTCACGAAGCGGGTCTCCTGGAACGCGGTGTCGGTGTTGCAATCTGCGCTGTGCAACGCGCAGTGTCGGCCGTAAGTCCGAGACGCGCGAAAAGAAATTATCCTCTACATGAGTAATAAGATGAAAAGTTCGCGCGCACTTCCAGAAAATGCTGGGCTACGATCACACAGCTTCGCTGTTTCAAGCGTTGCGCGGCCGAGTGCAAGGTTTTTTATTAGCAATATGTGTGATATTATTGAACCGGGATACAATTTTTGTGAATGATTGTGTACTGTATGCAAGGGCATCTAATGAGTCATTGTTTTTATTGGCGGCCGACTCGAAGCGCGTATAAAAATAGTGTGTCACTAATAGCATGGCCCTAAACATAAATAATTATGTAGACATTAGCTTCACTATAAAAATGTTACAAAATCAGATATAAGTATTTGTTAAGTGGCCAGTTGAAATAAAAAAATAATTCACCTGTGAAATATTTAGGTCTTATGCTGTCAGAGAATGGCTCTTGGTCATAACATCTCAATACCGTAGTTAGAAATGCCGGGCATGCCCTTCACTTGCAACAAAGTTTAAAACACGTAAGTATTAACGTAAAAGAGCAGCGTAAAAAACAAATTTTACCAATGTTGGTGTAGGCATGCCCTGTGTTGAATGCAGTTTCTGATGTGCATATCAATGCAGCATTGGGTGAACGTTAAAGAACCCCAGGTGGACTAAAGTAATCCGGAGTCCCCCACCATGGCGTGCCTCATAATCAGATTGTGGTTTTGGTACGCAAAGCCCAACAATAAATTTTTTGCATATTAATGCTCTAGAAAAAGTCCAATTCGTCGCGACACTGTTCGACCTGGGGATATACAACCACTTTCTAAGTGTAAGAGGAAAAAAATAACTTGACTGGATCCTTTTGCTTGAACAGGGAAGCAGGTTACGTCTTAAATTGTTTTACTCAATATTTCATAATCATATTGACACGTATACATGTTTATCTTTCACCGGTGACCGCTTTTCACCGGCTAAAAATATTAAACGTTATCGCTAGGCACAGGACGCGCCTGCATGTATGGGAAGTTTCTGGAACGTTATCGATGCTTCTATCCGTTGTCTTTTGTCACCGACGCTCATGTAATCTGATTTTATGAGAGACGCGAATTATCTAGATCTTTCTGGAAGAGATGCGGGTACCAGTAAAGTCCCTATATAAGACTTTAGGTACCAGGGGTTATTCTGGGGCCTTCGATGACTCATGTATAAAAGCCGACGCGTTTCGCCGCTGATCAGATTTCGACGATCGCCGACTGTGTTCACCGCTTTCGTTGTGCTTTGAGTGTAGCTTGCTTTTGTGGGCACATGTTCGCCCAATAAAGAATCAGTTTCGTCGTACACAGTTTTACGACTGTTTACTTCAGCGTCTCTACTACGTGACAGTATGGGAATCTGCTGATCAGTCTATCTGAAGTAGAGCACTGCACGGGCCGTTTTTTTAGGTCCGGGCCTGGCCCGAGCCCGAAAGTACCATTCTTTGGCCGGCGCGGTTCTGTTCCACCCATTAGCCCTTTTGCCTTTACGAAGCTAGCTCGCGTTCTCGATTATTGTGAAGATACTGTCATGTGATCAACGGCCGCCGGGCTGTCTTCAAGCTGCATCATAGCAAGTGTTTGCCCTGCATCCCTTCTTTATGGTTACTTGATAATTTAACTGCGAGAGAAATAAACATTTCATTACTAGCCGAACACCCACAGATTATTATGTGAATATTTGGTATGAAAACAAACCATGCAATGGACAGTTAGGAAAATAGGGAGGGATCAGGCTGGCAACAACCACAGGGAGTAGGAGAACCCCGGCTTACATTTAGGGGTGAAGTACAATGTAAAAAAGCACATCGGTTGATCACCATGCTCGTGCTTTAAAGTGTGCGGCAACATACTATAGCGAAGGCATAGGTGAACACTACCATACACGCCGCCACCCTCCATTTAATCTCACTTTTTAATCTCATATAGTCATTCGGATATACCTACAGTGATAGAACTCGAGCCACTAATTTTGGCGCGAATGTAAATTTAGATACGCTGGTTACTGGTTTTCAGAAATACGATAATACACGGCCACTAGAAGCTTTTTTTTTTTTTTTCATTAAACAGAAATTGTTGACCCACAAGGCTAAAGCTCATCATATTTTCACGCGGAACATGCCATTCTTATTGCTTTATTCGACTTCATTATAATGATGTCAATTTTTCAATCGACAATTTAGGCACCCTTGTTTAGAAATATATGCAAATTTAGACTCTGTCTAATTGTGTTTCAGTACAGTGCATCTACAACGTAGGCTTCCCTTGTTTTTTTTTTTTTTTCTCCGCCAGATTAAAGTATGATCTGCTTGCTTATACACGTAAATTCGCAGATAACGCACCTAGTGCTACAAAAACATATACAAGGCTGCGAACACGAGGGTCGCGCCACTTAACGAGTGGAAATAGCATTCAAAATAAAAATTTACGAGGCAATAAAGTGCTTTGCATTTCTATTTTGTTTTTCATATTCCCCTCAGCAATGTTGATAAATTTTGCAGCATCCGCGTAGTCTTAAAGCATTTGTCCAAGAACAATATACACTTGAAAGTCTCAGTTTAATTAGTTGGGCTAATTGTGAATTAACCTACGGCAGAATATTCAACTCGCTTGAAAATATAACGAAGAAAATTAATGGAAACCAGTAGTAAGTTGCCCTGTGCCTTAGGACACAAAAAAGTTGCAAATTAACTTTTCAGAATTTGTTTGCTACAATTTTATCAATGTACTCTAAGTACTTCTTGAAAACTTCTTTAATTTTTGTTTTTCCGTTAAAATGATCATGCCGAAAATCTAGATAATTTTGTGCAGCAACAAAATATTGCAGTCGACTCTGCCTCTAGGCACGTCTTCCGCTCTTGAAAAATCTAACGAGCTCTATCGAAACTCATCTCATTAATTCCCGTTAAGGATAGCTCGGATACCTGACACAGTCTAATGAATGTTTTTGCAGCGAGTCTCGCACCAATCCAATAATTTTCAATTTCTTTAGCGCGACTGCAATGCATATATATTTCTAACTCTTTGTCAGGTTGATTCAAATCTGTGATGTCTAGCAACTCATGAAGTGTGCCTTTCGCCGCTATTCCCACCCACCCAAATGTGTTTCTCCTGGTCGATAGGCGGTGCCGCTGTCGAAATCATACCGCTACCTCCACCAAACTTCGGGTCATCCGTCACATGCCTGAGCACGATCACCTCTAGGAATTCGAGGTGTTAATAGGCTGGGAACAATGTGGACAAGAGTTCGTTAGTGTCGCGAAGACGAAAGAATTCCTGCAGAACCCATGTTAAGATGATTATCGAAGTTAATGCGATTAGCATTTACACAATCTAGCGAACAAGAAGCGACACACCGTGTTAGCTAAGACATCTTTGTTTAGAATCCGTAGTGTTTCTCCTCATTTTCAAGTGATTCGGCTATATGCGGCCATACACTGTCTCCTTGATTGACCCGATTTGTTATGACCATCGCTCGCCAATGTTACCTCACGATGGTAGAACAAGGACCGCAGGCCGACGGTGCATGCAGTGACGACGATGGAATTACGAGGTAGGAATGGTGTCGATAGAACGACGAGGGCATATAAGGACGACTGCATGACGACGATGAGAGGATTCTGAAGTGACGGCGATAAAGAATTGCGACGGAATACAATGCCATGACACCGGCCCCGGTGTTCTAATCTCGATTGGCTGACAATAATAGCACAATACTAGCGGAATGAAATAGAAATTATGCTGATGGAACGGAAGGTGATATGACGACCAACGCATTTAGTAATTTTTAGCCAACCAGACACGCTTCTGAATAACATACCAGCCTGCTCCCTTTCTTTTCTCCTATTCCTTCCCAAGACGCTTTGTAAACATATCCTCTGCCGTTGAGCTCAGTAAGCCAGTGCTCTAGCTCATTAGCTCACGATCACACGTTTACAAACGTATCTTGCCAACAAGTATATTATTCAAGCTCGAACTTAGGGGGAACATTGAGCTTGGGGGCTCCTATCGAAATACATGGGAAATCGGAAGTAGTTTCTCAGAGTAACCAATGCAGCAAATTTGATGAGTTATGATGAATTTAGAAAAAAAAAAGTTGAAGTGTAGTGATTGCCGAAAGGGATTCCTGCATTTTTACATGTATTTGATAATCCGGCATCGAAGATAGGCCCGAGCTAAAAGCTTCCTCTTAAACAATGGATCACGCCAGTTTTATAGGAAACCCATGAAACAGAACCCTCACGTATACGCAAGACCGTGGCCACAGTGGTGTACAAATAAAAAGTCTGCTCAAGGAAAAAAAAAAAAAAACATATATTCATCGGAAGCTTCGCGGGAGCCGTTATCTCGATCAGACATCTCTCCAGAATGCGGACGAGCTTTCTGGCGAAGTGTCTAGCAAAACCGTCGATTCATTGTCAGTAGAGCAAGTAGCTGGCCGTCTTCGAGATAACGCTGATACACAAGCGCGCTCGTTTCCAAGCACCGAGGTGAAGCCACAGCTTCAGGGTGTGTTTCTTTTTATTGCGTTTTCTTTAGTTCTGCGTCATAGCATACGTCATAGCGGGAATTTCGAATTCTTTAAGGTCGATACGCCACGTGGTGGCGAAAAAAGGAAACTGTACGAAATGTCCCTAATTCCTGGTATTGTGCGCTCCGTGTGAAAACTGAAACGTACTTGTCTCTCACTTGCGTGGCTGTAAATGGCAAAGCCGCGTTGCGAAGCACCGTTGCTGCGTTGCGCTTACAAGAAAAAGAAAAGTAATAGCACTGCCAACACCGCCTTCGCGAAAAAAAAGAAATAACCACGTCCACGACCTGATTATGACCTGATTATGAGGCACCCAAAACAATAGACTTTGAGCGACTCTTCAAGCTCTGAACTCATCGTTGCGGCATTACCAGGTTCTGACAAATGTATAATATGGTGCGGTTATCTGAAAAAATATATATATATTACCCCGGCCTTGGGGGCGTCACCAGCGTCGCTTTCTCCTCGAGAACAAGTCGTTCTTTTCGATCGATGTCTACAAAGACGTCTTCTTCCGTAACAGTGTGGCCCGAGGCAGCCTCAGAGATGCACGCACAGACCCCACTGCTCTCAGAGTCTGCGTGCCATACAATATCCATGCCCGCAAAAATTGCCAAGTGTGGTTGTTGCGCTTTAGATCAATGGTTGGCACCTCCCAACTGCTCATTATTGTCGCCGAGGCAGCTGATGGACAAAGCTTTGTTTTTCTTCGCCCGATGTGGTGAGGCCGAAGCGAAGGGCCGGACGACAGTGACCTAACGGAAGGAGAGCAACAAATACACATTCAGCCGGGCTAGCTGGGCTTTCTCAAAATAAAAAAGAAGAAAAAATCAGTAGCTCCTCCCCTGTCGAGGAAATGGGGGTAAGCGAAGCTTGTCGTGTGTTTCTTCGGTGTTCCTCGGAACGAATTGCACTGACGAGTACTACGTTGTGCTCGAACCACAACCGGTTACACGCACTGCAGCTGGCTCCGAAGTTCCGGTTGAGACTCGTGTTGAAACCTGGCCGTTGCACCGGGGAAGTTGACGCTAGCGTTGCCGAGGCGTGCACCACCGTTGCCGCGTTCCTGGAGGGCTAGACGACGCTGACGTTTGGCCTCAACATTGCGCTCCCGCAACTCTGGGTCCGTGGCTCTTCGCTGACGTTTCGCCGGGACTTAGGAAGCCCTAACGCTAGAATCGGCATGCCGTCGACGACGAGCCCTTTCCCGAGCACGTTCATTCTGGATGGATTTCATTGAAATTTATTAAGATTAGATCTGTCCGTCACGTAAGACAATGAATGGTTCATACCCGCTTAAGCAATGGCTCATACCCCGGGCCCGTAAACGCGGCCTCCCCATTACGACGACAGAAGTGAAGTTCTACGCTGGAATGATGAGCGGCAACGGAGCCAGCTGTGGAAGACGACGACGAACGCGCGATCAGTGGCACGAGCGCGTTCGCATGCGCGCCAGCGAGTCACATGTGGAAGAAGACGACGACACTCGAGCCGTTGCTGATGATGATAGTTTTCGGCCTACACACGACAGACGGACGAATCGGTTGGACACGTACAGCTTCGCTGTAAACTTTTTGAAAGGGTTCGCTGAAACAGCCGGTATGTACCTTAAGTGCGCAATTCCAGCAGTGTCACTGCTGACTCCCCGGTACTTGCTGTCAATCGCGCTGAACGCGAGCATGAGGGGCATCACGTGATCCCCTTGAAGCATAACCATAAACATATTTTTAATAAATGGCCGCCATCCCGCCCTGCGAACGTGAATGTCCAGCGAAGTTGTATCAAACTCCACACATGGTCGAGCATTGTATTCACGCTGTTCTTCTGGGGTCTAATTTCCGCGGTCTACCCATAGCAGTCTTAGAATGAGTTGGTAGACGGGTCTCCTTTTTATATATGAAAGCGTGGTGACGCGTCACTAAGTATATATATATATATTGTAGTGAAGAAGAGGGACGATGTAGTGGGGCATCATTACCAGCGCTGTCTAGTGGGTCAGTCTCTCCAGCGCATCGCTCGGACTACGTCGCTCGCGCTCGCGGTTCCCTGAACTGATTCATCAGTCAGCCCTAACGCTTGCGTGCAATAAACGCCTTTACAAGTGGTGGAGGTGCGGGGTAGACCAGAGCACACGACGGAGGGTGCCGGAGGCGTTTGCTGGGTCGTCTGCTGAGATGCGTCCTGAGACATGGTTGAAGAGAGGGTACGGGATCGAAGCTCCAGGATACGTTCGAGCGTAGCACTCTCCACAAGGATGCCCACTCTGGCGTTTTCTAGACTTACCAGCGCCTTCAACAGCGGTACTACTGGCGAGGGATGTACAGCTACGTTCAAAAGTTCGTACGCTCTTGTCACAGCGGACCGGAAATGCAAGGAAGCTTTCAGGACCCCTTACACGATAAAGAAGAGGCAATGGGAGGCTAAGCTGCGCTTGGAGGAGGAAGAGCGTAAGGCGAAGGAGGCCGAAGTAGGAAGGAGCAGATGGGAAAACAATCAAGGGAGATCCAGGAGTCCGTCAAGACAGCGGAGCATGTCGAGAGGGAGGTCGGATTCCTTCCCGCGACTGCCGCAATGGCAGGAAGGGGAGAAGCAACAGAATGCGGGGACCTCCGGCGGCGCTGTCGTCAACAATCCGTTGAGAGCCCCGTCGCAGAACATAAAGGTGGATTGGGCCGGCAGGGCCTCCCAGAATAAACGCGATGAGGAAATGTTTCAGATTAAGGAAGAGAATCGCATGCTTAAAGAACAGCTAGCGGCGATGAGTAGGCAAATTGAGGAGCTTAATATAGCTCTTAAACCTAATACAGCACCGGTTAAACAACCGCAAGTGTCTCAAAAGCCAAATGTAGAAGGATCAGAGGAACAGATGGCGGCTCCGCCCCCTGCTAAGAAGAGGGCGAAGGAAATGGAGAAGCCCATAATAGATAAGGACATAGAGACAGTGATAGACATTAAAATAGCGAAACTGGAGGAAACATTTGAGACCAAATCTAGTCAGGACGATGAATGGCGCAAGGCCTTCGAGGAACGCATGTTGGGGATGTTCCAAAATCTGACAAAGCAGTTGCATCAGCGAGATAACAATCTCACACAGCGACTGCATCAGAGGGATAATAAACTCACTGAAGAACTTAAGGCAGAATTTGCGAAGAGGGATCGGGCATATGAAGAGCTCACCCAGCAAGTATTAGGAAGTCAGATGAATCAGCTAGTTGGTAGTCATGGCTCATAGATCCAATAAAAACACCGTTTGGCAATGGCACTGTAGAGGCTTCACGCGCAAGTGTGCGGTCCTACAGGAATTCCTTAGGAACGGGGATCGACCGGAGCTAATAGCACTACAGGAATGCGGCAGAAAGGCAAAAGTGTCGGGGTACAAATCCTATGTAGGCGAGGGCGAAAGCACACAGGTGGCCACCCTAGTCAGGCGAAACGTCACGGCGGTGCAGCATGACACTGGGAGTACACAAATCGACCACGTTCTCGTAGAACTGATACCGCGAAGAATGAGAGACGGTAGCTTGTTTGTATTAAATGTCTACAGCTCTCCCAGACAAAGAAAATGCGACTTCGGGGATCTCTTCGCGACGACGCGACGTATGATTAAGAACAACCCGCTGTTGATCGTGGGGGACTTTGATGCTCACCGCACGGCATGGGATATAAGCAGACTTCGATCAAGGGCAGGAAATTGTGGGACGACATACAAACTCATAATCTGGATTTAATAACCGACCCGATGCAGCCTACGAGGAAGGGAACTAGTGTCGCGTGTGACACGACACCCGACCTCACTTTGACGGGGAGCGGCACTAGAGCCACGTGGTGCAATACAAAGGAGGACTTGGGCAGCGATTACAAAATCATAGAAGTGGTGGTAGAAGGAGGCCCAGCAACCCCCCGGAAACGGAGGGTAGAGGCCGTAAATTGGGACTTTTTCAGGGCACTCAGGGACGACCCGGCTCCCATCTCTGATATTGCGGAGTGGAGCGATGGCGTAGTGCGCACTGTGAAAGAAGCCACCGAAGCGGTGGAAATTGAGGGGGACAACAAAGCGCTAGACAGGAGATTAGTTAACCTCTGGAGGAAAAAGAAAAGGCTTGAGGACCGACTTCGACAGAAGAGATGGGCTCGAAATATCAGGAAACAGATAGCGGCTTTAAACAAGGAGAAGAGCACGCAATCACGCTCACGAAGCAAAATTGGGGGAACGTCTGCGATCAGATGGAGAGGAATATGAGTACCGCGGGAACGTGGCGACTTCTTCGTCACCTCTTAGATCCGGATAGCACAAAGTCAGCGTCCACACAACAGCTGGAAAGAATGGCGCATCAATTTGATGGCACTAAGAAAGAACTCTTAGAAGAAGTTAGGAATAGGTACATCAATCCCGCCGGACTTGAACCCCTCCCGGCCTACGGAGGGGGAGAGAATTCGGAATTGGACGCCCCGATCTCCCTGGCTGAGGTCAGAGCAGAGATTAATCGGCTAAGGACTAAGTCAGCGGCAGGGCCGGACAGAGTGAGCAACAAAATGCTGCGTAACTTAGACGACAGCTCAATCGCCAACCTCGCAACGTACATGCAGGAGTGCTGGGAGAAGGGGACGATACCGCAGGAGTGGAAACTCGCCGACCTCATTTTCATTCCCAAGCCGGGTAAAAAACTGGGCTTCGAGAACCTCAGGCCTATATCGCTCACCTCCTGCGTGGGTAAGCTTATGGAGCACGTCGTTCAGACGCGGCTCAATAGGTACATGGAGGAAAATGGACTGTATCCGGACACCATGATCGGTTTTCGACCAAAGCTGTCGGCATGCGACGTGATGCTGCAGCTCAAGGATGAAATTATAGACAAGCAAACGCGAGACACGAAAGTGATCGTGGGGTTAGATGTGGCAAAGGCATTTGACAACGTGAGGCACGTGTCTATCTTGGAGAATTTGAACTCACTCAATGTCGGGGAGAAAGTGTACCATTACATCAAGGACTTTCTTACCAACAGGAAAGCCACTCTCAGATAGGGGAAGAATCTATAGAGAACATTGAACTGGGTAACGTGGGGACGCCGCAGGGCTCGGTTTTATCACCTACCCTCTTCAACATCGCGATGTTGAGACTCCCCGAACAGTTGGGGGAAATTGAGAATCTAAACCACACCATATCCGCGGATGACTTAACATTATGGATGAACAAGGGCAGTGATGGGCAAATAGAAAGTTCCCTGCAAATTGCAATTGACATCATCGAGGAGTACCTGAAACCCAAAGGACTTAGATGTTCGGCCGAAAAGTCGGAAGTACTGTTCCTAATGCCCCCCGGATAACGACGGCTTCACCAAAAGCGCGAGGCTGGCATCCACCTGTACGTCAACGGCGCAGAGATCCCCGCGGTCGGCAGTATCCGCGTCCTCGGGCTGAGGATTCAGGCAAACCGGAAGAATTATGAAACGCTTGCTAGGTTAGAAGCCAGTTCAAATCAGACGTGTCGTCTCATCAGACGAATAGCGAACAGGCACGCTGGGATGAAGGAGGCGAATCTCCTGAGACTAGCGCAAGCCTTCGTAATCAATAGGATAGAGTACGTGGCACCCTACCTCAAGCTCAGTGGTGCAGAACGGAACAAACTCGAAATCATTATTAGGAAAAGTGTCAAGGTCGCGCTCGGACCTCCCCCAGAATACGTTCACCGACAAACTGATGAGGCTAGGGGTATCTAACACTCTCGAGGAACTGATTGAGGCTGCCCTTACCGCGCAGCATCAAAGGCTACTTGGATCTAAAACGGGGAGGAAAATTTTAGAGAAATTGGGCTACGAGCCCAAACATGAGCAAGAGTGCGCTCAAGAAACATCCCCAGACAGATCAGGGACAAGATAAAAATACCTCCGCTACCCAGAAACATGAACCCTGCCTTTCACGACGGCAGACGTAAAGACAGGGCAGAGACATTACAAACTAGGTACACGGGGTCGACAGGAAGTCCCTATATACGGACGCTGCAGAATATGACGCAAAGCGGCATATGCGGCCGTGGCGGTTAGAGAAGATGGAACGCCAATGACGTGCTGCACAGTCAGTGGCGTCGAGACGGTTGAAGCTGAGGAAGTGGCCATAGCCTTGGCCATCAGCCAAAGGGGGGCAAAGGTGGTGATCAGCGGCTCCAAAAACGCCGTGAGAAATTACGAATCGGGGAGGGTGATGGAGACTGCATCCGTATATTGTGGCGGTTGACCATCTTACGCGATACGCTGAAACTGCGGCGCTTCCGGCTGCTACAGCGCGCGACGTTGCCTCCTTCCTGCTTCGTCGATTCATCCTACGTCATGTGGCCACCCCAGGAGCTGCCCAGTGACTGCGGACGTGTCTTCCTCGTCCGAAGTAGTTGAAGCTGTTCTCAAAGAGTGCCACGTTGTTCATCGCACAACAACGGCGTACAATCCTCAAACCAATGGACTCACGGAACGATTCAACAGTACGCTCGGCGACATGCTCTCAATGTACGTTTCCTTCGACCACACGAACTGGGACGCCATTCTGCCCTTCGTTACCTACGCGTACAATACCGCTACGCGGAGCACTACTGTTTTTTTCGCCATATTTCTTATTCTACGGGCCGGCACCCATCGCACACCATCGACCCAATGCTACCATACCGGCCCGACGCATCTGAATGTGCGCCCATTTCTGATTCGGTGAGACATGTCGAAGAGTGCCGCGACCTCTCCAGGGCCTTTACCTCCAATGACCAAGAGCTCCAGAGAAACACTCGCGGTGACACCACCTCTGCGCCCACTTTTAGGGGCGAAGCTCCTTATAGCGGCACCCGTTCGTCCCCGTCGTAGCCAACGTCTAGTTTTATGAATTGCTCAATAGATGGCGTTGTGTGTCCTATATGTATGTATACCCATATATACATATATATGTATATGTATAGTATAACCGGAAGCCGACTTACGCTTCCGGTACCACTTCCGGTTCCGCTTTCGGTTCCGGTTCCGGTTCCGGAAGCCAGCTTCAGGCTTCCGGAGAACGCTTCCGGCGTTTTAGGGGCGAAGCTCCTTATAGGCTCCCTTCAATGGTCAGGCGGCGCAGCGATCGGCTCAGCCATCAGCGCCGCCGTGTCAGTTCCGCGAAACACCGAGGCGGCCACTTCTACGAAGGCATGCTTCTGCGGCGCTCGTTTGAAACAAGTCGGGCGTTCAAAACTGTGGTTTTTTAAGGCAATTGAAACATTGAGCCCATTTTCGACCACCGACACTCGAGAAAGGACGTCAACTTACGACAACAACCATATATATCGTGTCCAAAAAGTAAACCGGACGGGGAACATCGCAGCAAAGTTCTTGTCACACCAAATAAAGCACGTTTACGACGTCGAACTCAAAGTAAGTTAACAAATAAATAATTTATTCCGCTTAAGTGGGCAAATACGGGCCGTAAACGTTTTTTCAACTATCATTGTAGCTTCAGTATACTTCGAGTGTGCCTTGTTCATCACATTTGTCGAGGTTTTGGCGAGTTGGAAGGTCACTTGAATGATTATGGAGCTTTTTTCTTCTCCGTTGACAAAGTACCTCGAACATAGTCTGGTGTTGTCATTCGCGCTCCAGTGTGAGAGGTCATCACTGCTGAAACATAACAGAGAGCAATCAGCTGACACTCAACACCAAGACTGAATAAATGTGTGCTAGCGTGCGCGAGAGAAGTGCTAATTTGCGAATACTCGATGTGTGCTGCGGTGCACTCCAGCCTTAGTTCTGTTCTAAACGCGAGAGAGCATCGGCATGAATGAGCCCGTTTCAGCAGTCGCGTCTTGATCCAGGCGCAGAAAGGAAATGCACAACAAGAACTACAGTGCGTACAAAGGCCCAACGCGGAGTGCTTACGAAGCTAGATTTGACACATAACAACGACTGCGCATTTGTTTCGGAGCGAGAATAGCGTCAACAATTATCAACAATTTACAAGAGCGGGAATCAGATCACGCGTGTTTATGCAGTTGTCGCTTTATTGTGCGTTTTCACGGATGCTGCCTTGTGTTTTTTTTTTTTTTTTCTTTTTATCCTTTTTTTAAGTTGCGTTTGCGTCTTAGTTCATCAGAATTCGCAAGAGCGACTCTTGACGGGCCGAACCGCGGACGATCCACCTTCAGCCGCCGGGTTTCTCCCCACAGTATTGAAGGGAAGCGGCACAATTTGATGCCGACATCCCCTTCACGGTTGTCAAAATACCTAAAACAGCAGTATATGCGCATGTTCTTTTTGTTCACACTTCTTACGGAGGAGCTGCGAGTGGTCGCGGTGAATCCATTGAAAATTGGAAAAGGAAGCTTTTAGGCGCGCCTGAGCGCAGTACGGACCAAGGTGAAATGGCAGTGAGGGCCTACTCGCGGGTGCTCACCGCCGCTGCTAGGTGGCGCGACATGTACAGCCAAACTGCATTGCAGTGTGCCTATAGCGGCACCCGTTCGTCCCCGTCGTAGTGTGTAACCAGTCTTAACGCTAGTACCAGATGTCGGTATAAACTAAACGTATTGTTCAAAACGCCGTTGATTGATGAAATAAACCAACGAAACACGCCAGATGTTTCTAAAGCAAAACGAAAAGACGCCAGATGTTTCTAAAGCAAAACGAAAAGACGCCAGCTGCTTAACGAAAGACGCCAGAGGTTGTAATTGACGATGCTCGTTGCCGTCGGTGTGTGCTCGTATGGATAAGGATCCTTATCCATACGAGCACACACTGACCTACCGAAGACGCGGCAGAAAAGGCATATCGTCAGAACCTCAAGCAACGCTACGAAAAATGCATGCCGCTTTGGAAAGGGGATCCTTTCTCTCGATCGAAGAGTTCCTTGCCATTTAACGTCAACTCGGACGCACAGTACATGGAGATTCTACGAGCGGGGTTTACGCGCCCTTGCGTTCTACACCGGCGCACCCACACACACAACGAAAGCGCCAGAGGTTTGTAGTTGACGATGCTGTGGCCTCTCCCCCTTACTAGAGAGTACTGCACGTTTCTAACGCGTTTGTGCTAGCGTCCCCTTAAGCGGGAGATGGTGCAATTATAATGAAGGGCGCTGTTATAAAATAGGAATGACGTCACATATGGCGCGTGTCATTGGTGGAAGTCAATCGTTCGATTTAGTGCGGCGAGACTGGGCGAATTACACGGAAGATTCACGGTTTACCGATGATTCCCTCCGGAGCTTCGTCAACTCATCATCACTCACCCCGTGGATATGCGGTGTTTTTTTCTTCCTGGAGCGCTTGTGACTCTCAGTCCCTTCTGCTGCACCTGCTCTGTCATCCAATTAATGCCCAAGTATGAAGGTCCCTACCGCATCGTCGAGCGTGCATCACCCATAAACTATGTGATTGAGCCCGTTGAACCATCTTTGGACGTGCGCCGTCGCGGATGCGACATTGTCAACATCGAGTGCCTCAAGCCGTATTATGATCCACTAGTATTGACAATCTGTTAGGTCGCCGGACGGCTCCCTTTTTCGTCCCCGGGGTAATTGTAGTGAAGAAGAGGGACGATGTAGTGGGGCATCCTTACCAGCGCTGTCTAGTGGGTCAGTCATCTCCAGCGCATCGCTCGGACTACGCGCTCGCGCTCGCGGTACCCTGAACTGATCCAACGGTCAGCCCTGACGCTTGCGTGCAATAAACGCCTTCACAAATATATATATATATATTATATATATATGCTGTATCACATGATTGCAAATAAAGATCTGCCGTTTGCCTTCAATTGTTAACCTGGCGTTTTGTGTTTACGCCACGAAATTTTCCAACGAAGTTATACAGCTAGGCTGTAAAAGTTATGCGTGGCTCTGCTACCACAAACACCAAGACCAGCGGAGCTGGGGAAATCCTAGTAAAGTAGTGACAAACTACACACTTAGTTTCCTGGTGCTCAGTATTTCTTCGCGATGTTCCGCGTAGTATCGCGATGAATTCAGCGGCCACGTTCACAGCCTCCGGTCTTCATTTCTTCGCCTACGCGAACTTCGGTTTCCCTCAATCTAAACTCGACTCGTGATATTCTTTTCTGCGACGCTTAGTTTCAGCTTCCTTAGCTCTCGCTTCAGTATTTCGGAAGCAACTAGTGCCCAGTTGTCTGGTCGAAACCTGCCGAGCCGCCGCCTGAGGCATCGGCTGCAGTAACGGACATGGCGCTGAGCCCGAGCCGTGCTCCCTCAAGGGCTGCAGAAGATAGCGCCAACCTTTCTTTTTCCAAACGAACCACTTAGTAGTAATGCAGTGATT